>NC_048303.1:92446152-92491292 GCF_013100865.1 Trachemys scripta elegans | reverse complement strand
AGGAGGGACCAACGTGAGGAGAGGAGGGACCAACGTGAGGAGAGGAGAGACGATCGAGATGAGAGATGGCGGCAGGAAGACCAGAGGATGAAGGATGCAACGCTGGGGCTGCTCCGGCGTCTGGTGGAGGTTCAGGAACGGCTGCTGGAAAACAGACTGCCGCTTCAGCCCCTGTTCCACCCTCCCCCCTCCCCATGTTCCGTATCCTCCTCACCCAGACGTGTAAGAACACGGGGGGGGAGGCTCCGTACACCTTCCCATTCCACCCCAGTAGACAGCCCAAGCAAAAGGCTGTCATTTTTTTAACCTTTTCTTTGTGGCTTTTTCCTTCCCAGCAATCCTCCTCCCAAATACCACCCGGGTTCCCTCCCTCTTTTTCTAATCTATTAATAAAGAATAAATGATTTTTAAATGATAGTGACTTTATTTGGTTTGAAAGAAAGCTGGGGGAAGGGGCAGGGTGGGTTCCTTACAGAAAATCAGTCAATAAAGGGGGCGGGTTTTCATGAAGGAGAAAAACAGATATTTCACACGGTAGCCTGGCCAGCCATGAAACTGGTTTTCAAAGCTTCTCTGATGCACAGCGCTTCATGGTGTGATCTTCTAATCGCCCTGGTGTCTGGCTGCGCGTAATCAGCAGCCAGGCGATTTGCCTCAGCCTCCCACCCCGCCATAAAGGTCTCCCCCTTACTTTCACAGAGATTGTGGAGCACACAGCAAGCAGAAATAACAATGGGGAGATTTCTTTGGCTGAGGTCAGAGCGAGTCAATAATGAACGCCAGCGGCCTTTTAAACGGCCAAATGCACATTCTACCACCATTCTGCACTTGCTTAGCCTGTAGTTAAACAGCTCCTGACTCCTGTCCAGGCTGCCTGTGTATGGCTTCATAAGCCATGGCATTAAGGGGTAGGCTGGGTCCCCAAGAATAACTATGGGCATTTCAACATCCCCAACGGTTATTTTCTGGTCCGGAAAGTAAGTCCCTTGCTGCAGCCCTTTAAACAGAGTAGTGTTCCTGAAGACGCGAGCGTCATGAACCCTTCCCGCCCAGCCCGCGTTGATGTTGGTGAAACGTCCCTTGTGATCCACAAGTGCTTGCAGCACCATTGAAAAGTACCCCTTGCGGTTTATGTACTCGGTGGCTTGGTGCTCCGGTGCCAAGATAGGGATATGGGTTCCGTCTATTGCCCCACCACAGTTAGGGAATCCCATTGCAGCAAAACCATCCACTATAGCCTGCACATTTCCCAGAGTCACTAACTTTCGTAGCAGCACCTGAGTGATTGCTTTGGCTACTTGCATCACAGCAGCCCCCACAGTAGATTTGCCCACTCCAAATTGATTCCCGACTGACCGGTAGCTGTCTGGCGTTGCAAGCTTCCACAGGGCTATCGCCACGCGCTTCTCAACTGTGAGGGCTGCTCTCATCTTGGTATTCTGGCGTTTCAGGGCAGGGGACAGCAAGTCACAAAGTTCCATGAAAGTGCCCTTACGCATGCGAAAGTTCCGCAGCCACTGGGAATCGTCCCAGACCTGCAACACTATGCGGTCCCACCAGTCTGTGCTTGTCTCCCGGGCCCAGAATCGGCGTTCCATGGATAGAATCTGCCCCATTAACAACATGATCTCCAAAGCACCGGGGCCTGTGGTTTCACTGAATTCTGTATCCGTGTCTGTGTCCATGTCCTCATCATGCTGCCGCCGCCGCTGCCTCCTCTCCTCGTTTTTCTGGTCCTGGCTGAGCATAAACTCCACGAGAACGCGCGAGGTGTTTGCAATATTCATGAGTGCTGTCTTGACCTCAGCGGGCTCCATGCTTGCCGTGGTATGGAGTCTGCAGTGTTCACCCACCCAGGAAAAAGGGCGCGAAAATGGTTGTCTGCCGTCCGTTGCTTTCATGCAGGGAGGGAGGGAGGGAGGAAGTGAGACTGTACCCAGAACCACCTGCGACGATGTTTTTTGTCCCATCAGGCACTGGGATCTTAACCCACAATCCCAATGGGCGCGGGAGACTGCGGGAACTATGGGATAGCTATGGATTTGCTACCCACAGTGCAACGGTGCAGAAATCGACGCTAGCCCCGGTACTTGGACGCACACCACCGAATTACTGTGCTAGTGTGGCCGCACTCATTTCGACTTTATACAACCTGTTTCTCAAATCCGAATTATCTAAATTCGGATTAATCCCGTAGTGTAGACATACCCTGAGTTCCAAGCCTTTTCTTTACCAGAAAAACATTTACACAACAAAAAGGCTTGTCCCAGTCACTATGTGAGAAGTACAGAAACTTCAGCTATGGCAGGTGTCAGTGGATGTTCCGGATTGTGTCATTCCTTTCATTACAGTAAAGTGTGCCATGTATGTCTAAAGAATGCAATCTCTTTGCCCATTTTTATAAGCATTTTCTGTTAATCTTTGTCCCCACGTATTTTCTGTTCTGAAATAAACAAAATAAATAGCTAATTTTCAGTAAATTGTACTTTGACGTATTAAGTGAAGACTATTCATTATCTGAGCTATTTTTTCCCATGAAAGATTTCAAACAGATTCATTCAAATTTTTGATGGGAAAATCTTGAAACAATTTTTCTTTTGTTTAGATTTAAATCAGACAGCACAGAGGAGCAAGTACCCTTCACAAACCCAGAGGAGAAGCAGCAATAGTGGTATAATTATTTGTTTAAAAGGGAATAGCTTCAACAGGAAAGAGAGACCTCACATAGAATACAACCCACATTGCCTGCAATGTGGCAGATCCTAGTTCAAATGTGGCAGACCCTGTTCCAAATCCAGCAGAGATGGGTCTTGAACCCAGGATCCCCCATCTTGATCAAGTCTTTAATAACTGGGTTATGCAGAGGAAACCACCATTTCCTCCTACTGCTTGTGATAGTGCCTAAGTCTCCTTGTGGATCTAGCAATTTTTTTGGATGAAACTATCTGGTGATTTTGTATTGTATTCATAAATAGTTCAGTCAACCTGAAACTGCATTTTTCAGCGAATACACTTGGTCTGAAAAATTTCAGCCAGGTGTACTGCCAACATCTACAATTTAGTATATCCAGAACTGAATTTCTTCTCTCTCCTCCCAAACTTGTTCCATCACTATCATCCACATCACCCAAACTTGAATGCTGATTGGCCATCCTCTATTGCTCCCTCATTCATCCCCCAACAGTGACTTGCAAGTGCGAACTGTTGCTACTTGCTCTGTAATATATTTTAAATCCCTTCTTTCCGCAACACCTCTACTGCTAAATCTCTGTTCTATACCTCAGGTAGCCATTTTCTCAATTGGTGCAATTTTTTCTTCTGCATCTCACTTTTTACCTCATCTATCCAACTCTATACAAAATACCACTGCTTTTTACCCTTGCCATTTGAACCCCATCATACGTGCTTTTTGGAATCTCCTCACTTGTCTCCCTTCATTTACCACATCAGCTTCAAGCTTCTCATCCTCACCTTGAAGGCTCGGCCTCCTACTGAATTCTCTGCTCTCATCTTTGCTCTCCTCCCTCTACTCTCTGCTTCCCCCCTTCCATTCTATCCTCAACACTTGGATCAGGCTTCCAGTCCAAGTATGCCAAGCACTTTCCCACTCCAGGAAAGTCTGTTACTCTCATAAAGCTTTCTAATGTTAATCTCTTCTCAGATTAGACATATGCGCACCTACACATGACTGCTCTATCTTAGGTGTTTCTAAGGTAACTATCCCCATCGTATCTAAGCACCAATATGTGTATTGCATGGGTTGACTTGAAACCTTCTCTGTCATTCCAAGATGCTGTTTATTCTGTCATACTCTATAAATAAGACACTCTTTCCAAAACATTTCTACTGTTAAGACACTGAAAATGCAGATAGTTTGATGTCTCTGAAAAACATGCCCTTTAGTATCTTATATAATGATAAAGATACTGAATAAAAGGACATTTGTCAAACATAAGCAAATTAGAGTTATGGGTATTTGTAGTACTATAGTATTGTGGTAGTATGGGTAAGTATGCATGAGTTATTTGTTCAGTAAATAACATAAGTGATTAGTATCTTTTTTGATATAGTGTAGTGTTGAGGTTGGTTGTCATTGTCTAAAGCACAACTCTTCAGGTCTTGGGACTGTCTCATCCAAGCTATGGTCTGTCTTTCTCTGAATAAATATTTTTCTCTGTTCTGTAGAAATGGGAGAATGTCTCCCAGAACATGATACATCTAGGCTTTTATCAAAGGTGGATGTGGAATGATTGTTTAGTTCTCTAATATGTCCTCATAGTATTTATAATATACTTTTTTACTTACCCTTAATAAAATATTTTACTCACACTCTGAACAGCTGCATATTTTTGGCTATTACATGTGAGCTTAACCTGGGCAACTGACCTCTGGAAAAAATATGTTGGGTTTACTTTATTATTATTTTTTTTTTTAATGAGCACACAAAATAAAACTTGCTCGAAGAAAAGAGGCACTGGTTTTCTTGGAGAATTTCAGAATCCTCTGAGTACTTTAATGATTTGTTATGTGTGACTGCGTGGGATCAAAAAAGGCCAAACCAAGCCATTTGCTTGTCACATGGTAATCACTCCCTACAATTTGAAGAATTGTTTATCTGCAAAAGGTAGATTAAAAGCAAAACAGAACTATATATCTATGTGCAATCCATAAGCAGTGTGTGTGAAGCACCAGTGGGTATTGAAATCTTTGTAAGATATTAGCAGTGTGTGCAGACAAATAACTTTAAAATATGTACTATAATTTATGTACACAAATGTATATACAACTTTATTAATTTTTGTAATTAAGAAAAGAGTATGAGGATCTGGCACTTGAAGAGGAAGCTGCTTTAAATTATGCCAGCTATCGACACCCTAGGAGCAGCAGGGTGTAGGGAAGTCCCAACCAGAACCCTTTCTCTGTGGTGGCAGCAGGGAGAGATAATGGTGTAAAAGTCAGTGTCAGTACCATACTACCAAAGGAGCCCCCTACACGTGGGCACCTACTTGGGGTGTAGGACTATACTCCACCAGTGGTATGGCATAAAGCAACTTGCAGGATCTGGGCTCCACACTCTAAATATTGTCCATTAGTAAAGTGTATATTCCATATCCTGCTTGATATTCATGCCTTTTCTTCAGAAATGTTGTCTGCAGCAGGGCCGGCTCTAGGATTTTTGCCGCCCCAAGCAAAAACAATTTTGGCCGCCCCCCCTCCCGTTTTTTTCTTACCCCACCCTCCAGCCCCGCCTCAACTCCGCCCCTTCCCCAAATCCCCAGCCCTGCCTCCTCCCCCTAGGCTCTCAAGCCTAGGAGGGAGGGAGAGGGAGAAGCTGCGCGTGCGCCGCGGCCACTCGGGGTCTCCCCCTCCCTCCCAGGCTCTCAAACCTGGGAGGGAGGAGGAGCAGCGGCGTGTGCATCAGCTGTTTCGCGCGCCACGGCCGCTCAGGATCTCCCCCTCCCTCCTGGGTTTGAGAGCCTGGGAGGGAGGGCGAGCAGTGGCACGCGAGCGGCAGCAGCGGAGGTGAGTTAGGGCGGCCGGGGCACATTTTTAGGGGCAGCATGGCCTGCGCCAGAATGCCACCCCTAAAAATGTGCCGCCCCAAGCATCAGCTTGTTTTGCTGGTGCCTAGAGCCGGCCCTGGCTCTGGGGCCTTGACAATTTGTCCCTTATGGACTAAACTCACTCCTTGGATTTAAGCAACTTATGTTAAATAGTCACATTAATTTACGATTTGATAAAACAGCTAAAGTTTTATGGGTGGGGTAAAACAGGAGTACTGTTAACTTTGTATAGCACTTTATGCTCTAAAAAAGTTGGTGCCTAACTCCCTTAGGCTATACCACTTTTTCACAGAGGCTTACACATGCTTTATTTGGTTATGTTGACTGAACTGTAAAACCCAGTTCAGCCCTTTGGCCCCCACACCAGTCAGCTGACTCCTGGGACTAGGCTGGATCAGAGGTGCTGGAACAATTTTTATAGTGGGGTGCTGAGAGTCAGTGAACCAATCTGTAAACCATAGGATGGAAACCACTTCAAGCCAGAGGGTGGGCATCAGCACTATGGGCTGGAATGGTGGTGGTGGAGGGTCTGGCTGGGGCGGCGCATGACTACCATGATGGGGTGAGAGGCTGAAGATCCTCACTGGAGTGAGAGAAGATAGGAGCCCAAATGACTGGACAACAGAGTATACGATTCACATAGAGTAGAATAAAAAATAGAAAAAATAATACATTTATAAAAAGTGCAAAATAAATTTAAAATAGTAATGAATAAAATACAAAAATATTAACAGACTTAAAAAAAGTGAAATAATAACTGAAAAATAAAAATTGTAAAATACATAAAAAAATAAAAGGGGAAATAAAATAAAATGAAACTTAAAATATATATAAACAATAAAATCTAAAAGGAAATACAAGTAAAATATATTAAAAAGGTAAAAATATAACTTAAGAAAAAACACACACCCACACAAAGAAAGAAAAAAGAAGTACAATTGTAAAACCGAGAGCGAGAGTCCATGGGGCTTGTGCTCCTATATCACAGGTGAGGAGCTCTGGTGTGTGTTCCCTCGTGTCCCCCTCTCTGGCCCCCATGTGGACAGGGCTAGACAGCAGTCTTACTCCGGCCATGCGGCCACCCCAGCCTGGGAGTGAGGGGCGGCACCCTCCCGGGGGAACCACTCCCATTTATACATGCTGGACACAAGGCTCTTGCTCGTGTTGTACAGGAGGCTAAGCGACCCCCCCTGTTATACACTGAGCAATGAGGGCTCCCTCCATGTGGGGCAGAGGTGAGACCCTGTGCTCCAGAGGTAGCTGGTGGACAGACCCCGCCGGAGCGGGGAATGTCGGCAGGCGCCACTCTGCCTTGGACGGAGTCATCTCCACTTGAGCAAGCGAGACTCCCCGCAACCACCAGGCACCTCTTCCGTCAGTGGACGGTGACCCTGACTCTGGGAGAGACCCCCGGGACAGCGAGAGAGAGATGGAGTGTCCCTCGGCTGGGTCCCCTGGGGTGAGATTCAGCCCAGCCACAGCGGGGTACACAAGGTACTAGGTGGAGAGGGGAAGGAGAGAGAGAGCCAGGCTGGAGGCCTCCGGGCTCTGCTCCCCTCTCTGCACCAGCCTGAGTCCCCCCACTCAGGGCTTTTCCCAGCGTGTACCCAGCTCACACAACCTTGTGTCATGGCTCCGGGGCAAGCCTTCGGAATGAGGGGAGAGAAAAGGGCAATGCTGCCTCTGCCTGGGCTGTGCAGGGAATCACCCCGCCCGCCTGGAACTGCCCTCTGGGGACACAGCTGGGATTGTAGCTCATTAAGACTTCCAAAGCCTGGCCCCATTGTGGTCACACCATGAGCCGCCCCTGGTCTGCAGTCTCAAAAAAATCCTCTCTTAAAGGGCACAACTTCCTTTCTCTGTGTCTGTGTGACGAAAACATAATGGAAATAGAAAATTCTGGATTCTCCATAATGAATCCTCTGCTTCCTTTTTGCTGGAACTGCTTTTGCATAACACTCATCCCCCCCGTCATATACACATTCTTCTCATTCCCAAATGATTTTCAGGAGGCTGTGCTAAAATATCATTCTATATACAGTAGGGTCTTCTTGAATATTAACAGCTAGTAGATCAGACATAACATTCGACCTACAGTCAGCTGGATTGAAACATTCAGACCCTTAAGCTAACCCTTACAAAATCTTTATTTTTACCTCTCATTTTTTTTCTTTTAAGATATGTACTTCCCCCCCCTCTCAAAACTCCACAACTTGTAAAAAATCAAAATTAATGTCCTATTCTCCCTATGCTCCATTTTGCACTTTTTGATTTATTCCCGCACTAACTTAAAACCAAAACCACAGGCATGAAACTATTGTGTACAATGTGAAAATAAGTAATTTCATGAGAACTTCTGCCACATTCCCTGTTCTTCCTCACCTCATCTGAAGCCTCTCTCCCTGTCATACCTCACCTAGGGCCAGCTCCTGGCACCATTACTCATGATGAGTAGTACTTTACTCCATGATCTGTTCCATTGAAGTTCCTTGGCAGAGTAAGGTACTCCTCAATGTGAGTAAGGAAGGCAGACTCCAACCCCTGCATTGGAAGATCATGGAGCTGGTTCTGTGTCTTATTTACTTGGCACTGAATCCAAAACCTTCCACTCATTTCATTGGGGTAGGATCATGAACCCATGAAGTACTCAATACGCTTGCATTTTCTATGCCTTTTAAATGTATATATTCTGAATAGCCATCCACATGTAAAATGCTTTCAAAATAAAACATATCTAAAATGTCACCACACTCCCTTTTCCATTTGGGTATTTTAGCCCTAAATAAAAGGTAAATAAAAACACTGATCTTTCACCTATTGGTTTTTTTAAAAATTTATTCCAATGATAAGGCTGGGTGTCACTTTGATGGAAGAGGGGAATAGTAGGCACTAGCAAGCATTCTTTTCTGTATGTTTTCAGTCATTTTAAAGAAGTGCTCACATTAGATGACAACAGTAACAGCCCTGAGAAAGTATTAGCCTTCTAAAAGAAGTTAGGGCACCATGGTAACTATTATTTCCAGCATTCACAAGATATGAGTTAATAAGATGTCTATCACTATTTATGGAAAATATCTTACACAGATAAAGGAACTAAAAATCTATTGCTTTACTCTCAGATTCAATCTTGGACAAATCCTTTTCTTTAAAGGTGTTTGAGCTTAAAAATATAAAATGAAAGAAGCTTTTCTTTCTGTAATCTTATCCAGAGAAAAGGCTAAGCAACTTGTGATTGCAGGATAATGTCTGATAGTGTAACTCTATGAAACAGGAAATGAATTATAAAACACCCCATGTAGCTTCTTTTGTCCTCTGAAAAACTGATACAATAAAATATTTATCATTGTCAGTGATATCCATCAGGTAAATTCCTAGGAGAGAGTTCTATCAGCAGTGAATTGAATTTAATAGTTAAGCTTATAGACTTAGATTTGTATAATAATTGATTTAGCTGTCAAAGGTCCTGATCTTGGAAAGATTTACTCATATGCTTAAGCTTACATATGAGTAGTGCCAAAAGTGGGACTGTTCATATGCACATAAGTCTTTGTTGGATCAGGGTCTACTTTATTACTGTTATGTTCAATGCACAATTTGTTTCAGTGCACTGGCACCATATTTAAAATAAACAAAAATATTTAGGCATGAATTCTCAGTTACACTGAGGCCTCTTTAAACTGGTAGGGTGGTGTAAAGGGGCCTCAGTGGAACTGAGAATAAGGTCCTTACTATTTTAGGCCATAATCTAGCAAAGCACTCGAGCATATGCTTAATTTCAAAACCATGAGTAGTCCCAATGAAGTCCCCTTTAAAGAGAAAAGTATGCTTAAATGCTTTCCTGGATTTAGGTCTAAATTTATACAAGATGAAATTTCATATCAGCCAGGGATATCGCCAGCCTCTTTCCGGTGGGGGTGGGTGGGCGAGAGGCTGAGATGGGGTAGGCAGAAAATTGAGGGGTGTGTGTGTGTCCCACACCATGAGGCCTTGCACCTCTCTGTGGCCCTGCCCCCACTCCTCCTCAGGTAAGTGCTGGTCCCATCTTCTCTTTTCCACCCACCTAATCCTGTTCCCTGGCCAGGTTGGAGACCAGAAGCTAGAGCCGGGCAGTGTGGGGTGGCTGTTGCACTGGCTGGGGCCAAGGTGCGAATGGCCACAGCATTCCCCTGTCTCCTCCTCCTGCTGGTGCCCAGGGCCACGGCTGCTTCATGCCATCCTTCAACTGTTTGCAGCCGGTAATAGCGGGTTAGTCTGGGCTGCTGTGGGGAGCCCTGGACACTTCATCTACCCTGGGCAGCGTGCCCCGGTGGGTGTGGACATAGGCTGGGGGTTGCTCTCAGGTCCCCCAGTCTTCTGCCCAGGCTTACTGCTGTGTGGCTAGCAGCAGAGCTGAGCGCCTGGCCAACAGCTACCATTCTCTCCGTTCTGCCTTCAGAGCTGGGCAACCAGAGAGTGGCGGCTACTTCGGAGTGGCTACAGGGAAGCTAAGGCAAATTTTGGGGTGGCTATAGCCCCCACAAGTCCGCTTAGCACTGCCCCTGATTTTCAGCATAATTAAAGCATAAACCTGAATCTAAAATAACATGAATTCCTTAGATCCCTTGTGTATGTCTAACCCTTCTGCCAGGTGCTGTCATCTGCAACCAGAGCATGTTCAAATAACTAAGGGTCCCTCTTAAACGAATGCTCAGGTAAAATCCTTGTTTTGTCTTCAGTGGGAATTCCATATGAATAAGCACTACGGGAACTTTCCCAAGAAATTTCTGCCTAGAAGTAAAGGATAAAAAATTAATCTCCATTTTACTGAATTCACTGAAGACATGTCTCCTGCACTGAATTGTGTTACCCCCGGAGGACTATGCTGTGCACTGCAACAGATTGATTTCCATGTGTGTGGGGGAATAAGTAGGTGTAAAGACTGAAAAATAGTAAATGATTCAGAAGTGTGTGTTTACTAACGGATTTTTCACAGTTTTTGATTTTTAAGTGGACTGAGCTCTCCAATGTAAATAAGTTCGTTCATCATCACAACGAAACTAGGATGTGATCCACAATGAACAGTAGGATGACTCGGAACCCAAGTTGCTTTTAAAATATTTTAAATTATCATGTAAATTTTAACATTTCTATAGTAAAAAAATTTCATCAACTAGAGCCAAACAAATAGATTCCAATACAGTGGAGGAAGAAAAGCCTGTCATCTAAGGGGTGCAAAACGGTCTAAAGTGCAGCTCACCCAATAATTGTGTCACACCTTTTAAATTTTTCATCCAGAAAGGTATTAATTAAAGTTTAGGGCCTTGCATTGGAAAACAAGCTAGAAATTTGTTCCTGTCAGAATCAAAAGCTGTTTTATTTCCTTGTTCACTTGTTGAATGATACTGGGCACATGGTGGGGTGGACTTCATTTTTTTACCAAGCAATGGATAGTTACCTCACTTATCTGTGCTTTGCAGACCTAATATTTTTTATCTGACAAAAGGTAAGTGAACACACATCTTACTGAAAGTACATAATATATTTAAACATTCTGTTGTTTCACTCACCTGAAGCTATATGATGATATAGAGATTGTCATTTTTTATTTCCTGTCAGCTGAATACAGTTCTGTTCAAGTACTAAATAATACTAATAATGTGAACTCATAGCACAGAATATTTTAAAGGCCATATAAGGTACTACAAATAAATCTGTTTAAATTAAATGGAGTTCAATCAAATGCTGATTCAAAACTGTATTGTAACTAAGTAAACAGAGTATCCTCCAGAATTGACTTTTTTTGTCCCCTGTAACTTTTGTATGGCTGAAGAATAATAAAAAAAAAAATTCCATCATTAACAGAGATGCCTAATAACATGGGCTGATTACCCCAGATATGAATATAATAGATTTCCCTGTGGTAATAGATCAGACCTAGTCAATATGGTATGTTTAACCAGAAGAACTATATAACAGTTCTATAGTGCAGTAAGAAAATGATGCAGTCATGGAAGAAGAGTTTCTAAATTACCTGTGAATCTTTCAACCATGATTAAAAAGACACCATAGATATTAATTTAAAAAAAAAAAACTAGTGACAAGAAAATTTGATTAAATAGATTGGTCCACCATCAAAAATGTCAGCAAAATAATGTTAAACTATCTTTATTCATAGACAAAATTCATTAAAAATATTACCTAACAGAGGCAATGATGGGGACGTCCGAACATTTTTGGAGGACAATACCTAATTTGACATTTTGAGGATGCCCCTCTCAAAAGGAGACAAGTTGTTTTTTTTTAATTTAAAGTAGAATTTTAGTATTTCTTTCTTGAGGGTGGGATGGGCAGGCCTGTTCCTCCAACAGGGTGACTCCACAGCAAGTTGATACTCCATGCTTCTTATGAAAACCCCCAGGAAGACATTTGGAAAGCATGATTTGCTTCTGATTGAGGTCTGCAAGATTAGGTCATGAATAATGAAAAAAATCATTAAATGATTGAATTAAACAAGCCTACCTAAAAGCAAGTCCTACTTGTCGTTCGTCTGTTGTCAGAAAATACTTTAAAAAAATTTCTATGTACTAAGTCTTTATTATGAGTGAGTTGAGTGTGTTATAGGAAGCACAGGTAATGACACCTATAATTGAGGTTGTCTAATACTTCCCAATATAAGATCATGTTTTTAGTTGCTAGCAACCTTACCAAACTTCAGCTGTTCAGGCTTAAATTTTCTATGAGTAGTGTCTGCATTGGGATTAATTAAAAAAAAAAATCAAATAAAATTGTTCAGCCATTTTTGAAAAAATATGTTGGTCAAAAGCTGGGGAGTGGATAGGAGCAATAGAAGATAGTGACAGGCTGCAGACACAGGATCTATAATCACTAGAGAAAATGATCCTCTAGATAGGGTGACCAGATGTCCCGATTTTATAGGGACAGTCCCGATTTTGGGGGGCTTTTTCTTATATTAGCACCTATTACCCCCCACCTCTGTCCCGATTTTTCACACTTGCTGTCTGGTCACCCTACCTCTAGAATTGGACCCAGGAGTCCTGAGTCTCACTGTTCCGGTGCTGTTAGTGAATATCTGTGAAGCCTACTGGCTAAGTGCATGTTTCAGCCCCTATTTACTAGCTGGTTTACACAGAGGATAACAACCAGCTACTTCTATCAGTTACTGTACTAACTCAAGTGATAGAGGTCTAACCTGTGGATTTAAAGATCCATACCCTGCTTATGATGCAAGCTGCGGTGAGTATGTTTCCACGTGATAGAATTTCTGTTTTTTATTTAAATTAGGAAACTAAATCCAAAAAACTGGTTAAAATAACATTAACCTTTCAAAATCAAACACACAAGCATAAAGGTTGTTTGGGGAAAAAATAGCATGTGAGCTTGTAATTAAATAATTTTTAAAAATTAGATTACCATAATGCATACACAGCAGAGGGTAAAACTGAGGTTTCACAGGCAGTCTTAATTTTGCCACTTCCTAGCTTTTGAATGTTTGACTTCTCAACCTTAATGTTCTTTTAACTTAGTTTTTTGGATATAATATATATGGGGTGTGTGTGTGTATGTGTGTATATATATATATATATAGAGAGAGAGAGAGAGAGAGAGAGAAAAAAACATGCAAATTTTCCATCTATTCTGAAGTCTGCTCAGTATGGACTAAGGTCACATTTACTCCATCTTGTGAAAGCCAGAGTAGTTGGGCTCCATGTGGATGGAATGGAATGAGGTGACATTTATTCTCTTCACACCCTAAGCTTCTTCACACCCTACAGCTCTAACTCTAATCTATGAGCTGGAATAGTGACCTCTACCCATCTAGCCTGCTTGCACAGAGCCCTGGATCTGCATAAATGGGTATCTGCAGTGCCTCATCCATTCCCAAAGTGACTATTCATTGGTGCAGAGACCCAGGAGCGCCGCCAGCTTTTCTGCCTCCCTAGGCGGTGGAAGGTCCCGCCCTGAAATGCCGCCGCCCCACAGAGGCGGCGGAAGGTCCCACCGTCGAAATACCGCTGCGGTCGCCGCCCCCCAAATTGTAGCTCCCTAGGCGACTGCCTAGGTCGCCTAATGGGTTGCACCGGCCCTGCAGAGACCAGGTCCCTAAAGGCTGCCTGTACTCTTCTGTACAGATAGCCAATCTCATATACAGCTTCTATGTGGTGTTTAAGTAGTGCTTGTGCTAGCCCTCCATATCATGGATGAATTTCATCTTTGTAGCACATTGTGTATTGTTCAAACATCCTCTAAATACTGTCTCAGCCAGAGTGGAATCTGAGAAGTTTTCTTACTATAATTAATGAAGCTTATTAAATATGCTGGAAATGGATTCTAGTTCAAGCAATTTAGTTATTTAGTTTTGTTGTAAATTTGCTGCCTGTTCTTATACCACATAAAATACAAGAGCCTTAATAAACCATCCTATACAATTTGTTCATGCTGACTAGCTACACTCCTCAGAGACCTTGCAAGTATTCCTGACAATGTCACAGTGGAGGATTATGACCCTTGACTATGAAAAGAAGGAAGAAGAGAAAATAGATATAATTAAGATGAAAATATTCAGAGCTTGATCCTGCAATCTGTACTCAATTCTCATAAACTTCAGTGAATAAACACTATATGCTAGGGCTTCTAGGAAGTAGAATAAACCTATTGCATAATCTGATTTTTTTTAGTCACATTTACTTTATTTTAAAGCTGAGAATACTTTTAAAAATATGTAATACAGAATAATAAACATTTATAATTTATATTTCCAGTAATTGAGTGATGGTATAACCTACCTATTCATGGTTTACCTGCATTGTGCTAGTGGTGAGGAAGAATGGTCTAATGGATTGGGTACTAGAGTGGGACCAAAAAAATCTGCATTCAATCCCTCTCCGTTGTAGACATCCTGTGTGACCTTGTGCAGGTCACTTGATTTATTCTGTCTCAGTTCCCCGTCAGTAAAATAGGGACAGCTCTTTCCTACCTCACAGAGGTGTTGTGAGAATAAATTCCATTTAGGATTGTAAAGTGACTATTCATTGGTGCAGAGACCCAGATACTGTTGTAATAATGACATTAGGGATTTTAAAAAGGAGATAAAAGATGAGGTAGTGGAATTTGATATAGTGCCTCTTTAGACAAAGGTGATTACTTTAAAATGTGGAGTCTGCATCTGCACCCAATGAAGTCCATGGCAAAACCCCGGTTGACTTTTGTGAGAGTAGGACTGGGCCTTCAGCATTCTGAACAGTATTTAGGCCAGCAGCAGACACCATTGATTTGGTCAACTTAATGTACCCTCTTTCTACACAGGCACATCATACATCATTTGAAAGCTTATTATGTCTGCTTTAGGATGAGGCATAATGTGGAGCTATCAAGTGGTGCTGTTGCCATAGAAATGGGGATAAACAATGACACTGTCAACACATTAAAATGCCCACTTTGAAATATTTTCATTTACCTGCCAGTTTAATGACTCGGTGTATTATTTCAAGACACAAAATTGGATTTCTTTATGTCCTCAAGGCATCACAACAACAAACTAAAGGGCAAAACAAAATCTAGAAATAAATGTGTGCAGGTATCATTGAAATGTAATAATGATGTGTGGTCTGAGGCCTTTTTGCAGTAAGGAACAGGAGCCGCAGCCATTAGCTTCAAGTGGGGAGTCACATCCCATCTAAACTGTACAAAACAATAGAATATCTGGTTGTTAAGAAAGCATTCCTGCCCTAAGGAAGTATAAGCACCAAGAGTGAGCAGATCAACAGACAGACCTTAAGATGAGAAAAGAAAACTTTGCAAGATAACACTCTGCCTGGCAAAATCCGTTTCAGTTGAGAAGATCTATACTTCCCTTTTTGTTTACCTTTGTTTCTGTCTATTCTTTAATTACTTCTGTCTGTTGTGCAAATTATTTCACAAAATTTAAATTAACTCTTATGTAAAAGTGGTGGGCTAGGATTGGTGAAAAATACTGTTTTGTAATATTTTAGTTTAAAATTATTGGTTAAGGTATAGCTAAGTAGGACCCAAGTTTTAACTATGTAAACTGAGGTCCAAGAAGGAATTCTTTGGAACCTAACTCCCAAGATCAAAGCTGCCAGACCTCAACACCCTGCTGAGATACTGTGCAGAAGCCAGAGTCCCGGACGATCTAAATCTTGATTGGCCATCAAGAAAAGTTTGTCCGCTTTATTGGAAGTGTTGAGCATTGTATGCTTAGTGTGTGTATTCTGTTGATTAACGGTTAATAAACATAGGTTAAGGATATTACTATGTAAGGCTCTTTCACTGGGAAAAGGTCCCGCGGACCCGTAGAGCCTTGAGTCCACTGAAGGGGGTGTTAGCCCTGAGCCTATGAAGGGGTAAAGTTGGTTCTCTTACTTCCGGAGTACTCAAAAGAGAAGGTAGGAGGCTGAGAGTCCTAAATTGTGCAGGTAACAGATGGTGACATTTCTAGTCACCATCATTATCATCATCTTGTTCATAATTATGATCTCTGAGAATGTGTGGGTTACAACAGTCTTCATTGCCTTGGCATGTACACTGTTCTTTGCAGGGAAGACTATTTTGAGTACAGACATGACTGTGCAGTTACCCCTATTGGTATAGGCACAGATAAGGTCTTGTAGAAGCTGAGATGCCATTGGGCCCTTGAAGAATACAGGAAGTAGTTCATCATCCACGTTTTTCCATCTATGTTGTAGTCGTGATCCAATAGCTGGTTTACCTATGAACAGTGATATCCAAATTTTTGTTTGCCAAGCTGCTCTTTTGACATGCTCTTCAAAACTGTCCTTACATAGTGAGAGTTTGACCAATGAGTTGTTCTTTTTGATGGCTAGATTAAGGTGAAAGCAATTCAGGTATCTGTGGGTCTCTTTTTTTTTTCTTCTTTTTTCTTTTCTTTGCTCTGCATCTTTTCTGTCACTCTCTCCCAATTTGGCAAGATCGCTCAAGCAGTAAGCCCCCTTCGTTTTGACAACATTAAACACAGATTTTCTCCCTCGCCCCCCCAATACCAAGTAGGGATGACATATAGTCACATCCTGTTAAATCATATACAGCAGGAAGTATGTTGCAGAAGGCAGGAGTGACAGCTTCACAAATTGCATGCACAGGTATGAAGTGATACTTGTCAGTTGTGCTGCAAATGGTGCCTGTTTCAATCCACACGTTGTCAACATATTCCATTTTTGGAAAGTAGTGAACGGCAAGAACCAAAACATCTGTATCCAGTTACCTAATTACTGATTCCTTTGACACCAAGAGATCCAAAAGCCTTACTGGCGCATACAGAAGCATCCTGGTGTCTGCTTCCTCTTGAGTACTGTTCAAGTCTTAGGCTTCTTCATCTTCTATACTGGTGATAGACTTTTTGCTACTTCACCATTGGAAAAGCTTCCAGCAAAGAGGAGTATTTGTGCTGGATATGCTCCTACTCTCTCAGGTGTATTTTGAACCATATATTCACAGAGGAATTTTACAAATGACTGCTTGTTGGATGTCAAATTTAGAAACTTTTTCCATGGAGGCAAAGGGCATCCACCAATCACCTGGTATTTCCTGCATCCCACCTTAGTTCCTGTCCGTCACTTCTGCAGTTTTCACAGCATTACTATTGTCCTGTCTGTCAAATACTTTGGTTACAGAATTAGCTTTGACAAGTCCTGAAAGGATTTGACTCAAATACTCAGCAGCCAATTTTTCAAATGTATGGAATTTATCTCCAGCCATCATTTGTATGACAGCCATGGCATTTGTAATGTATATGCAGTGGTTTCTTTGTTGCATGATCTTAGATCATGGATTCTTTCAGCCTGATGCCCTAATTCAGCTTTGTCTGTTCTTCTCATAGTTCCATCAGCACGGAAGACGGACAAAGACACAGGTCCTATTGGGTGACTGTAGCAGGGTGGTCATCCCGCTTCTGCCTGGAGAGGTTAAAAAGCAGCCCTGGGGAGAGCTGTGGCTGGGGAAAGGTTGATTGGGGAAGCAGCCTCAACTGTGGCCATGCCCCAATCAGGGCCCAGCTGGCCCTTATAAAAGAGCAGTGGGCCAGGGGCAGAGAGTCTCTCTCTAGATGTTGAGAGGGATGGGCCTGGCTGCAGGGAGCTGAGCAGGGTACCTAAAGTGGAGCAGGGCTGGGGAAAGGCCAGAGGAGCTGGGGAGCTCCAGCCTGGAAAACCCCCAGGCTGCAGGCCTTGTTAAAGGCCAAGAAGGTTACTGCGGTTGCAGAGCGGCTGTACGGGGAGACTTTGGCAAACCAGTAAAGTGCTTGAAACCACTATGACTTATTGTTAAAGGCAACCTAGTCAGCAAGCTATAAATTGGCCATTGAGCAGTCTCAGCTTGACCAAGGCAAGGGAGGGGGGGAGTTTTAGGGTGCCAGAGAAAGGGCAGCTTGACCCCGTGTCCTTCCTGATAAGAATTGTGTTGAAGTTGCTGATACATGCATTTTAAAAGAGCAGGATGTACCCTCAGGAATGTCTATTGGGGTCTCAAGGCTGCAGACANAGGGGGGGAGTTTTAGGGTGCCAGAGAAAGGGCAGCTTGACCCCGTGTCCTTCCTGATAAGAATTGTGTTGAAGTTGCCGATACATGCATTTTAAAAGAGCAGGATGTACCCTCAGGAATGTCTATTGGGGTCTCAAGGCTGCAGACACTGGGAAAAAAAAAACAGCCTCTTGCTTGCCCATTGGAACTGTTTGCTTGACAAGTTTTCTTTAGTAATAGAATGACATGTCCCGTAATGTATAAATAAGGGGGAAAAGTTTCAGGTAAGGGGGACTCTTCAGGACTGGTCTCTCTCTCTCTGCATCTTGTGTTCCCCACCGGCAGACGGGGTGCCACTCGAGAGCCACACTCAGCTTTGGTAATTATCAAGGGTTGGGGGTGTTTTACTAATCTTGTTGTGGACATGTGTAAGTGCTTGAATCTAAGTAAAGTTTAGCTTTAAGTGAAAGCACTCTTGTGTTGTCCTGTTTGTGCCAGCCATCTATCGGTCAGACGGTCGTGTCTCCCCTGATTTATTTCCTGACATCTCCTCGCACAGAGTAAAAGTTACCAAGAGCTTTGGGTTGCAAGAACCCTGGGTAACAGGGCAACCCAAGGGTAGGCAGAGGCAGCAGGTCCAAACCATCCTTGCCAATGATGAGTGGCAATTATACTGAACTCTGCCCCAGTGAGCGGGGGCTAGATAGTGACTGGAAGTAGCCAAAGACTGAGGCGAGGTAGGGATAGGAGGTTGGGGGTTCGCCGGGGAGGGGAGACCTAGAGAGACCGTGGGGTACTGCAGGGGGCAGAACCCTGGCAGAAGGGGCCCCTGAGTCCAGGAGGGACTCAGGCCCAGCGGCAAGTGAGACACCGGCCTGCAGAGGGCATTCCGGAGGCTGGAAACGCTAATTCCATAGACGACCAGCAGGAGGCGCCGCCTCAGTGAGTCATCACCCCGCTACATCATGGTGGAGAATGCAGGCATAGACTTTCTGCCCCCGATACAAGGGACAGGATGAGGACTGTGCGACTATTGCCTGGAGAGTGGAGAGCAGCGGGAAGAAAGGGATGATGGATCATGGATAGGCTGGGGTCTTCTATGCCGAGACCCCAGGTGCCATCCCTGGCTGGTCTCCGCTGTCAGCGCCCCAGCGGAAGGGGGCTGATGACCTGGAGGGAATCAGGGAGGCCCAAGAGGAACTAGGGGAGGTGCAGAAGGTCCTCCAGAAACAGTTGGGCCAGCTGGTATGAGAGCAGCGGGCCCTGGTAAACCTCCTCAGGAAGGAGTTTCAGAGAAGAGGTGGAGAAGGGCATGAAAGGCTGAAAGCCAGGGCCAAGAGGCCTGTGGCTGAGCACCAGCCGTGTTATACCTGTTTAAGGCATGGGCATATCAAGCGGGATTGTCCCTACTAGGATGGAGGCAGGGAGCCTCACCCAGGACGGAGAAAGGGGCAAGTCCCAGGGACAGGCCGCTGGGTAAGGGAACCCAGGCGGCCGCCAATCTGTTGGGCCTGTGGGCAAGAGGGCCACATGCGGTGGCCATGCCCGGGCCCAAGACAGAGGATCCTGGTCCGTTCTGGTGGAAGGGTGGGACCTGAGAGGGACCAAGAAGGAGCCAGTGGGTGTGTGTAAAATGGCTACATTACACTTTACATATGTGGTCCTTTTTGGAGATTTGCCATACACCTAATTTAACATAAGGCTTAATCTATAAGATTTTGATTGCAAAACCTGCTACAGCTTCATGTTTACTACTATTAAGATTTTCTTAGTGTAGGGTTTCTTTTGTAAAGTAAAATTTACTGTTGTTACTCTCAGGGTTTTTTTTAATTGATTACTTTTTGGCAATTGCTTGAATTCTGATATTCTAGAGACTTTTAAATGAGCCAGTTCAGATAATGTTTTTTGGTTCTATTTTGTTTAGTTTTTCCAAATTGTCTATTTCACTGAAAAGTGAATGATCATCCTCAGTAACAACAACTCAAGATTATTCACTTTTATTTTTCAAAATTAAAGCAGTCTTTGATATTTCTGATGCTCGGTATCAGTAGCAGATACTGTGTTTGAAGTAAAAAAAAAATTCTGCACATAGCAGATACCAATATATAGTGTTTGGATATGATTTAATTAAATTAAACTGTTTAATGGTATAATTTATTTTTATAGATGTACAGCAAAATGTCTTTATTGCATTAGGAAATCTTTTGGTTTCATTAAGAGGGAAGGACAGCAGGAATGCTTATGGTATCCCCACAGAGCCAAGAATTAGCATAAAGATATGAGTGTATCCCTCTTGAAAATTTATTCTAGGGAGAGGGTGATCTCCATGAAAAATTTATCTATACCAGTGTCACCTGATTGTCAGTTCTGGAAGTCAAGACTATAAAAGTGCAGGTCCCCTGTGAAAATTATTAGCACTGGAAAGTTCTCCCTTAAGTATTTCTGATCCTGATCATGTGAGAGAGTTTAACTTCCATAATTAAACCCCAATGAAAAAAAGGATGAAGGAGGGTCCCTTATGATACTAATATTAGATTCATACAAACATGTTTTCCTTCTATTTCAACAAGATTTGTATGCAGGAAGGAAAGTGTATAATGTTAGTAATTTTCTCATTAGGCATGTTCTGATCTTAATAGCAACAGTGAAAATTCACAACAGCTCTCTAAGGATTTCTTTTTAAAGGATATAATTTTTGAAAGATATTTAGTTTTTTTAAAAAAAGAAAAAACATTTCTATGTTGGAATTAATAAAAATGGATAGGAAAATGTGCCTTAGAAAACTTGTCTTTTCACAGTGTGCCTTGCAACTTAAAGCAATTCTCATGGACCACCTTTCCACCAATTTTCAATTGTGTAATATCCCTGTAGCAATTGCATACATGAAAAACTAATATAGGTAAAATATTTAATCTGTTTGTATGTCATTCATGTGAGTTAGCAACTAGAAAATAAGAGGAGAACCATCACCTACTACGTCTCAAGCCACCCCTCGCAAGTAGGAAGTATTCTCCACACTACAGTTTGATAACCACTGACTTACAAGATATGTAAGAAGGAAGGAATATAAATATTTCAGAGTGAGTTTTACCAAAATGCACCATAGGATATTGATGTGGACACGGGGGAAAAATGAAGACAGACACATGCATGGAATTAAATGGCAGGCCACAACTTTTATTAAACTTTAACAAAGGAGAAGGGCGCTATCTACTCATCAACCTACTCCCCTCTACCAGGCATTTAATTGGTTTCAGTGCAGGGGTTACAGAACTCCTTCCCATATAACCCATAACGGGTGCCGTGGTTACAGGGTTCCTTCCCATATAACCCATAACGCAGGGTAAGCTCTCCTCAGCCTACCCGCCAGGACTCAGCTTTCTCTTGGTCCTAGCACCTCCCCCTTGAAAGGGTGCAGCAGGATGGGGAGCTTGGCCCACAAGAGCCACAAGGTCTGGCCCTATCAATGAGCTCAAGGCCCAAAACCAAAATCCCAGGCCTTTTTAGTCTCGTAACCGCACTGGAAACTGGCTGTAAGTTGAGAGGAATAAACAACTCCATCCCAGTACCTGAGTTAGATATTTAAGCCCATTCCTACTCAACCCACTGTGGCTTGAAGGTGCTGTGAGGAAGACAAAAAACTACCTAGTCCTTTGCCAATTGTCCCATGGGAGAAAAACAATTCCTTCCTGACCCTCTAAACTGGTGATTGGCTAGACCCGCAGCATCTGTCAAACTGGGTTCCCATTGCTAGGGTGGGCTGCTGGAACAGAGTTGAAAGAGGCTCCACATGGCCCCTGTGCTGGGCTAAATCCTGGGATCTAGGAAATGCTGGACAACGAGCATCTCTCTACTCTAGCTGTCCAATGGGTGCCAGAGACTCCCAGGTGAGGAGCTACCTATTGTCCCTTGGTGAGTGTCCCCATCCCTTGCCATTGGGACTGTCCCCCTTTCACTGCTAGCCTCATCAAGTTCCCCACCTGTAAATGTGGGTGGGTAGCATATGTCTTCATATGGGGCAAATTTTCAAAGCTCCCTTGCTGAGAGAAGTTTCACATAATGCATGTGAAGTCATAACTTTGTATTTTTATTTTCCTGTGCACAGAATTGCTTTTGTGTATGCAGCCTGGGTAATTGTATATTCCAAAAGCCTTGGCAACCTCCGCATCCATGTGGACAATGATTCTTCTTGGTTCAGGATTTCAAGGTCACCATAATGGCTATGGCCCTATCCCAAGTGGCTCTTGGCCCAGCTGGTCACATTCTTGATCCAGTATTTGGGCTGGGATTAGACATAGGAAAGGGGATACAGGCCCCAGTCTTACAAATACTTAGTCACATATTTAAAGTGAAGCATGTGAGCAGTCCCATTGAATTTGTAAACCAGCACTAAACATGCTCAGATTCAACTCTGTTACACTCTGGGCACATGCCTGCCTGCTGTTACCCAAAATTGGGTCAGCTAGTAAGCTTAGGGAGGACTAATGACCCACCAGAGTTTGACAGAAAGCAGCACGTATATTGTATTGATAGCTAAGCTCAAAAGAAGGGGGGGGGTGGAGCGGGGGGGCGGAGGGTGTCACACTCACACTCGCATACTCATGCTCCCAGGACAGGCACAGCACTGGAGATGTCAGGATCCTTTAAGGTAAGTGTCCCACAGCACAGCGATGGATGGTGTGATGAAGGTATGTCTTCCTGAGGCACGATGGAATGCAACGCAGCGATCCACTGGCCAGGCGGTCCGGGCGAAGGGCCTTCACGGGAGGTACAAGCTTGTGAGGTGCACCCCTGAGCACATGGCCCCTTCCCCTTTTAAGGACCCGGTCCTCATGGCCTGCAACTAGAGATGACTTGGCTGCATCTGGTTGGTCACACTCCACCTCAGCCAGTGTCCATGTAGTGTCCATGCATTGGGTGTGTGTGTGCTGCCTAATTAGAGTCCCAGACATCTTGTCTATCTAGGAGCTCTTCTGATCTTCCAGCTGTTTAAGCAGCCCATTCATCCCACAAGCATTCCAGGAGGGAGGGGTGGGGGAAAGCCACTTCACAGGTATTCAAAGAGGGACAGGAGACAGGGGCGGGTGAGGGGGGGAGGGGCAGTGAGTGTAACAGACCTTTTGAGCATACAGGTTATACAGAGCATACAGATCACTGCTGCTCCTACAACACCTGCTGTCTCCTGAATTTCAGTTTTGCTGCAGCTGTTACTAGTTGGAGGAGGGAAAGTGCATAGTGAACTATCCCAGAGCACTACATGAGTGTGGCATCATCATGCTAGTAGTATGAAACAGGTGGAGTAATGTACTATTGATAAAACGATGTAATGGGCTAGACACAAAGTGCTGTCATATGTTCAGTGTGAACAACTTGATAAATATTTTGCCATCTAATCTATTTGTTATAGTAACCTCAAGGGTTAATTATAACAATAGTAGGTGTAGAATTTGCATCTGGAAATATGGTTTTTCAGGATGACTATTCCGTTTATGTAGTGTATTTCACTGGCAGCATGTGACATCAGTGATCTGTGCTGGCTCTTATTGGTTGCTGTGTAGGGTTTAAGATGTTGGTATTGACTTATAAAACCCTAAACGGGTTGGAATTTGCCTACTGGAGAGACAGTCTCTCTTCCTGCCCAAAGACGCTCAAGCTGGAATCACTTCAGTTTAAAAGAGGGGGCCTATCATTAGGGTATCTTTCAACAGGGGCCTTTAACTTTAGAATTTACTCTTCCTCACACATGTTTTGAAATACCCCAAAGTTGTTGGCCTTCAAGGTGCCTTAGAAAGTCTATCTAGCTTTTGGGGCAGGGAGGATTATGATGGAGGCTATGCAGTGTTTGAATATGATTCTTATTTTTAGCATTGTGGGTAAGGAGAAGCTGTTTGGTATAATCTTGTTCACACAATTATATTTATAAAATACATAAAAAATCAGAGTCTAAATGATATTGTTAGAAAACCAAAATCAATCATGCAATAAAATCCATTACCCAAAGTACTTCTGCAGTGATATTTTGTGTATATGTTGAGCAGCTCCCTCATTGCACAAAGCTCTAAAAATTTTCCCAGAAAGAACAAGTGTCATGATAGTTCTACCTTAATGTCCAGACCAAGGAATCCACTAAGCACCTGAATGTTAAGATATTTATCTAAAATTCCAAATGGCTTAAGATTCATGCCTCATCAATATTTAAACATATTTTGTTTAATTTATCTCAGTTTTTCATCTCTTATTTGTAAGCAACAACACATGATGGTCTTAGCAGAGATTATGAAATATTTGCATTACCTTGTGTATATAATGAAGCCTGAAGCAGAAGTTTACCATAACAGATGCCATAGTTTGAGTACAAGCTTAGAATGAAGCTCTTGACATCAGTAAAGTGACTGTAGGTCTTAAGACCTCAGCATTTTTAAAAATGTATTAATTTGAATACTCTACAAGACATTCTGTAATGCAGCAAAACTAAGATTGCATAAATAAAACATTACCAAACATAGTAGTAAGGAAAATATTATAGCCTACTGTTATTTACTCAAGTGAAATGTATTATATCCAGAATTGTGTGTTCATCTCCTAGTAATAGTGTATGGACATGGGAAAATCAGTGCAGTGCCACGTAAATGGGGTGTACATATTGTGCAGAGGTGAAAGATAGCTATAAAGTAATATTCTCCCTTGGGAGTATTTCCTTTAGACTCTTAAGGGTCTCAGATTTGGGGTCCAGCTCATGCCTGAAGGTCTACATAACAATTAAATAGTCCCTAAAATCAAGCCCTGCCAGCTCCAGGCAGCTGACATGGGCCAGCCGCAGGTATTTAATTGCAGTGTAGACCCCCTCTGTGGCTACAATGTGTGCCGAAAAGCAGCAGTGTTCACGGTGGAGGAAATGAGGAACAGTCACTCAGCACAGCATGCTCCTATCTAAAAGCAGCGTAACATTCCTTTCCTGGCTCTAACCCTATGAATGGAGAGATAAACATGCTGCTATTGCGGGCCCAGTCAATGGCAGGATGGCATGTGCTTGCTAGCCAAGTCTGGAGGAAGGGACAGGAGGAGATGGGGCTGCTATAAGGTGGGTGCATAACTGGCTGGATAACCGTACTCAGAGAGTTGTTATTAATGGTTCCCAATCCTGCTGGAAAGGCATAATGAGTGGGGTACCGCAGGGGTCTGTTTTGGGACCGGCTCTGTTCAATATCTTCATCAACGACTTAGATATTGGCATAGAAAGTACGTTTATTAAGTTTGCGGATGATACCAAACTGGGAGGGATTGCAACTGCTTTGGAGGACAGGGTCATAATTCAAAATGATCTGGACAAATTGGAGAAATGGTCTGAGGTAAACAGGATGAAGTTTAACAAAGACAAATGCAAAGTGCTCCACTTAGGAAGAAAAAATCAGTTTCACACATACAGAATGGGAAGAGACTGTCTAGGAAGGAGTACAGCAGAAAGGGATCTAGGGGTTATAGTGGACCACAAGCTAAATATGAGTCAACAGTGTGATGCTGTTGCAAAAAAAAGCAAACATGATTCTGGGATGTATTAACAGGTGTGTTGTGAGCAAGACACGAGAAGTCATTCTTCCGCTCTACTCTGCTCTGGTTAGGCCTCAGCTGGAGTATTGTGTCCAGTTCTGGGCACCGCATTTTAAAAAAGATGTGGAGAAATTGGAAAGGGTCCAAAGAAGAGCAACAAGAATGATTAAAGGTCTTGAGAACATGACCTATGAAGGAAGGCTGAAAGAATTGGGTTTGTTTAGTTTGGAAAAGAGAAGACTGAGAGGGGACATGATAGCAGTTTTCAGGTATTTAAAAGGGTGTCATAAGGAGGAGGGAGAAAACGTGTTCACCTTAGCCTCTAAGGATAGAACAAGAAGCAATGGGTTTAAACTGCAGCAAGGGAGGTCTAGGTTGGACATTAGGAAAAAGTTCCTAACTGTCAGGGTGGTTAAACACTGGAATAAATTGCCTAGGGAGGTTGTGGAATCTCCATCTCTGAAGATATTTAAGAGTAGGTTAGATAAATGTCTATCAGGGATGGTCTAGACAGTATTTGGTCCTGCCATGCGGGCAGGGGACTGGACTTGATGACCTCTCAAGGTCCCTTCCAGTCCTAGAATCTATGAATCTATGTGAACTGGAGTGAAAATGGCTGAGAACTATCAGGTTTTTCACAGCTAACTCCATGAGAATAGTTGGCTTCTTTGAGAATTGACATCCAGGGCCTTCAAGCAGAATTGCACAGAGTCTGGTTTGACTGCAAGAGGGAAGGAGACAGTGAAGTGGAACTAGCCCAGCGGGTCCTCCCCTTTTCTTTTGTTCTGTGGAGTATATGGGTCTGTTAAGAAACTCACTCAAAATCAGACTGATTCAGTCACATCAACAGTCTTAAAAAATGTTGGCATTTTGAACAGTCTGTGAATGTTTTTATATTTAATATAAACAGTATTACGGCAAAGGAAGTATTTACCCATGTTGTGAGTAATTAGATAATATATTTATAGTAAGAAATAATTATGAGGGGTGTATTATTTTACTATAAAGCTAGATAAAGTATTTTTAATAATGGGAGGACGCAATTCAGGACATTTTAAGAATATGCTTAAGTCCATTACTGAATGTGTAGGACTTACTATATGTTTAAACATCCTGTTTTAATGGGGATACCTTCCTGAATTAGGATCATAGAAATTGCATGAATAGAAAAACAAAATGTAAATTATCTTTTCGCATACGTATATATTTTTCAGCATATTATGAATGTATCTAATAGAATATTTGTATTTTGATTATTGTATTAATTATGATCCACATACTCATAGAAAGGAAAAAGGGGAGGACCATGGTCACCATGACCATGGCCAATGTAGTGACAGATCATAATCGTCCCAAATCTCAGCTACTCTTTTAGGAAAGCAAAACCATAAAGATGTTGGGAAAAAATGGCTTAAATGTGCAAATTATAACCTTTTTGCAAAGAGAAAATGTAATGTTTTTCCAAAGCCTTGCTTATACATTACTTCCTATTAGATTAAGCATTGAATCAGTGATATACTTTAGCCACTTCATTAAATGTATATTTTTCACATACAAATCTAGGGGAGATCCACAAAGGGATTTAGGTGCCTAACTGCCATTTCAGGTGCATATATCCAAAATTTAGATCCTCAAAACCACCACTCAGCTGCCACCTAAATCTGTAGGTACCTAAATTTTTATTGATAAAGTCCCCTAGATCCCTAAAAATGTGCTAATGAGCATGCACACAACTGCCTCACTCTAGGCACCTAACTCACATCTAAGCCCCAGCGGCATTCTCAAACTAGACATTCCCCACCTATCTTCCCTGCAGGGCCCAATTTGGTAGGTGGCTTCTGTGACTGCCTACTTGATTGGGTCCCACACAAAACAACGGGGAAGGAGGTGGTGGTGGTGCCTCCCTTCCTTCTTATAACTTTTAGCCCAGAATATAGCAGACTCGGGTTTAATTTCCCCCTCTATCTTATTTGTGGCAGGGGATTTGAACTTAGATTTCCCCCATGCTAGGAGAGGGTCCTAAACCACTAGGTTACAGGAAATTCTGTGGCATGAATTTCTCAATCTATCTTGCTGAAACTGTGCCACTGTGTACAAATAATTAAATAGTAATTGGTCCAGATAGTGAGAATGACTCTATTGCCCAATGGTTAGCACACTCCCCCTGTGATGTGAGCAACCCAAGGTCAAGTCCCCCAGCTCAAATGCATATTTAAATTTTTAGATACAGTGGAACAGCTCCAACAGGAGAAACTGAGAACACCCTACTCCAGAATATCCCATAGCCCAGAGGTTTGGACACCTCCTAGGAGATGGTGGACTCAAGTCCTTTTTCCACATTAAGCAGAGGAGGGAATTGAATCCAGGTCTCCCATGTCTTAATGAGTGCTCTAACCATTAAGTTATAAGGGGGCATATTTTCCTCCTCAGCTCTCATGAGAAATGGCAAAGGCACCTAACTGGGCAACAAAATGGCAGATGAAATTCAGTGTTGATAACTGCAAAGTAATGCACACTGGAAAAAATAATTCCAATTACACATATAAAATGATGGAGTCTAAATTAGCTGTTACCACTCGAGAAAGAGATATTGGAGTCATTGTGGATAGTTCTCTGAAAACATCCACTCAACGTGCAGCGGCAGTCAAAAAGTGAACAGAATGTTGGGAGTAGGAATAGATAAGACAGAAAATATCATATTACCTCTATAATAAATCCATGGTACGCCCACATCTTGAATACTGCACGCAGATCTGGTCACCTCATCTCAAAGAAGATATACTGGAACTGGAAAAGGTTCAGAAAAGGGCAACAAAAATGATTAGGGGTATGGAACAGCTTCCGTATGAGGAGAGATTAATAAGATTGGGACTTTTCAGTTTGGAAAAGAGACGACTAAGGGGGGATAATATAGAGGTCAATAAAATCATGACTGTTGTGGAAAAGTAAATTAAGGAAGTGTTATTTACTCCTTCTCATAACACAAGAACTAGGAATCACCAAATGAAATTAATAGGCAGCAGGTTTAAAACAAACAAAAGGAAGTATTGCTTCACACAACGCAGAGTCAATCTGTGGCACTCTTTGCCAGAGGATGTTGTGAAAGCCAAGACTTTAACAGGGTTCAAAAAAGAACTAGATACATTCTTGGAGGATGGGTCCATCAATGACTATTAGCCAGGATGGGCGGGGATGGTGTCCCTAGCCTTTGTTTGCCAGAAGCTGGGAATGGGTGACATGGGATGGATCACTTGATGATTACCTGTTCTGTTCATTCCCTCTGGGGCACCTGGCATTGGCCACTGTTAGAAGACAGGATCCTGGGCTAGATGGACCAGTATGGCCGTTCTTATGTTCTTACTACAGGAGAGGGTGCACAACTGTGAATTCCAAAAAGAGGATGGTGCCTCCCTCCACCCTGACTTAGGCATTGAAGTCCCTTTGAGAGGCAGAGGACCCACCCTTCTCCTCAGAATTTCATATTAGCTAGTTTAGGCAGCTCCCTGATCAGCTTGCTGGCTTTTGTGGATTACATTCTTAGGTGCCGCAACTCTTCCCATGCATTGTATAGGGAGCCTCGCTTGGGGGCTTTGGATTCACTAGGCAGCAGAATGCCTAAAAATTAGGCATTGAAAATGCTGTGTGTAAGTTCCTCCTGTGAATTTAACCCTTTGTGCTTTCATATAAAGGAACAGTAAATACCTTTCATTTCACTGTTCAATGAACATGAAAAATGTGATGTTTTAGTAACAGTGACATGTAAGCAATTTTCAGTGAATGCAAAGACTTCCACATAATAAGAGTCACAGGTGTAGCACTGATGCCTTTGACATTAGTAGAGAAGCATTTTTGATAGATGGTGACAAAGTTTTATATAGGGCCAAATTTATCTCTGATGTAGTTTCACTGATGTTAATGGTTACACCAGAGATTACTGTGGTGATCCATTATCTTTCATCTACCTAGTGTTGTATTTAAAAAAAACCCCAAAACATAACTATATATACGTATACATATTAAAGCAATCCAGGAAAGATAGACATTAACTTAAAACCTTATAGTACTATCCTAGAAGAGGCCTTTCTCCACTTGGAGTAATATTACAAGAAAAGTTGTTATATTTTTTTTCACTGTTTAAAAAAGGCAAGATTTACCACCCAGTGTAATTAGAAATACTGTAATATTGTGCTCAGCATAGGAGGCAGTTGCTGTAACTTAGATACCGTAATTTTGATAAATTCCCACTTATTCACAGTGACCAGTGTATCTAATTCAGAGTGCACAATTTTCTGAACAATTTTTTATTGTACTGTCTATTAACTGGTCTTTTTCTGTGTCCTCTGACTGAGCTAACCATTGTGATGGTTTTCAAGACAATGAAAAATCTAAGGCTATCCTAATAGCTTAGTGACAGACTTGACTTTGATTTCCAGTCCCTTGCTTCCCAGGCAAGAAGTGATTGGAAGTGTTGGGGAGAGATTGTATTCAGTCTTTTGGATCAGTGAACAGTGGCACATCTGGCAACTAAGAAAAGCTCTCATATGCTTAGGGAATAGCAGCTAATCTTCCTCAAATGGAAGAATGATGGCAGTGAGATTAAGGCCTTGAAAGAGAAGATTTACGATAAAACTATGGAAAAACTTCAGCACCCTTATGGCAACCTTTCATCGATGAAGGGGAAAAATAAAAAAATCAGTTGTTTCTCTTTTAACAGAGTAATTTTTTCTCAAGTACATGTAAGTGTGCATATTACATCTGTCCACCATTTCTGGCAACACTGCAAAAATCAATTTGTTTTGAAAGCTTCTTGGAGGAAAAAGAGGGGAGATTTACAGGCAGTACAGTCAATGGGATATCCGTTCCGAGCCTCAAAGTAGGTTTGGTATTGAGTTAGAAACTCAAAAATACGTACCAAGTTAAGCTGAAATTCACCAGCTTCCAGACTCTTTTAGCTAATTATACACTTTTAGTAATGGTGCCATTTCCAGCACTCTAGCCCCTTGCTATTTGTTTATGTGGCAGTGTGTGTCAGACAGAACTTGCTCGTTTCTCTACTGCCTTGCATCTTGTGTAGTCATTTACTCCTGATAGACAATGGAGAAACAGAACCTACAAAGAAAGAGATGTGTAGGGTAAGTTTGAAGTGCTAGAAAACTCCACCAGGCTTTGTTATTGATTCTATTTTATAATGAAAAGTAAAAATTTCCCATAAGATGAATCAAATGAACTCTGTAATATGCATTAAAAATGAAAGGCACTAGCTAAACTGTTGCTTCCTATCTAATTACTTCCATTTAATTTAACATAGTAGTTTTGGGGGGAAAAGCATAATTAAACTTAGACCACTTCCTTCTCTTTAATGTGGTTTGTTTATATCTAGATAGGAATGATTTTTTACAGGGATTCTGTATAAAGAAGGGAAAAGGTCAGCTGTATGAAGTTGTTCTTTGCAACTTGAATATGGGAATAATAGATTCCTTCAACAATATAGTTCATTCCTAGTTACATTAAAATTGCACAAGAGGTTCTATCCTTGCAGTTTAGTTTTATATAGTGCCTTCCATATTCTGGGCACGACTAATCACTTTGCTCCTGGCAAAGGATTAAAAGAGTTGTAAAACTTACAGCGCTTGGCATAATCAAGTATTATTAGGACAATGAAGTGGGAATTGGATTGGAATTTGATGCGTACCTGAACTACAGGAGTTTAGGTATTCGTGTACTCTCCTGGCAAGGAAAGATGAAATTGAGGATAACTTGTGATAGAGGGAGTAGTGGTTGTGGCAGATTAGGAGAAACACAGGCACGTATGGAAACAACAGTGTAGTGAGTCTTGAATTGTAACTGACGTAATATAACCCGCTCAAAACAAACCTTCTGACATTTGGAGATTTAAACTAAGCGTTCCAAAGTCTTCCTAACTAACATGAAGTAAAAGTATATGTAACTTATGTGAATATAATGTAAGTGGCATATGAACATGCCATCACTGCTGTTCCCTAGGGGAAGTGGGCCCAACCTCTACTTGATGCCTGGTTGGTGTCCTCTTCATTCATTCTTTCTTTCTTTCTCTCCCCTCCCCCACATTCTCCATAGTGGCAGGGAGAAAGTGAGTACAGGAGAGGAGACAATAATGAATAAAGTATGTATGGAATGAAGAAATAGATGGAATGAGAGAGGGGACTGAGTAAAGAGTTTAGATTAGTGGTAGTGGAGAATCAGATTAACAATGTGCTGAGGTAATTATCTAACTCTCTGCAGCCCAGTGTAAACATCTCTCTTTCATGAACAGATTTCTTGACAATTTCTGCACTTAGGGCATGCAGATGTGGTCTTTCCTCTGCTCAGGAGAAGGGTGTTGACCCTCTTACTACAAGACATATTCTATATATTCTGTCACAGTGATGCCTATAAAAATCATAAATTGAGTATATTACAGTCTAGAATGTATGTGGTTCACATTGCAAATGTTGAAAATGAATTGTATGTAGATGTTATTATTTAACACTTGTATTGTATCTTAAGACCACAACCAAGCTGGCCCTATTGTACAAACCATATAATAAATGATGATCTATCTATGCTCCTGTCACGGAGTGTGGGGGAGTCAGGGCCCTGCACCCCTCTTCCTGAGATTCACTGTGACTCTCAACCAGCCAGTAAAGCAGAAGGTTTATTTAAGGACAGGAACACAGTCTCAAGCAGAGCGTGTAGGTACGACCAGACCGCCCCCTCAATTAGGTCCCTCTGGGAGGTTCAGGGAGCTTAGACCCCAGCTTGGGGTTCCCTGCATTGCACCACCCAGCCCAAACTGAAACCAAACCAAAACTCCTCCTGCAGCTCCTCTCTTCCCCCTCCCCCCAGCTCCTCCTCTCCTTTGTTCAGTCTCCCGGGCAGAAGGTGTTAACTCTCCCCACCCCCGTTCCTGGCTCAGGTTACAGCTCAGGTAGCTTCCTTCAAGGGAAGTCCCCCATCCCCAATGCAACCCCCCTGCAACATTCCCAGGTCAAATCTGCCCTGCTCCCTGCTCCGTTAGCCCTATTGTACAAACCATATAATAAATGATGATCTATCTATGCTCCAAAGAGCTTACAATTTAAAGACTGATTTTGGAGGATATGGGGAAGAATATAAGAGCAAAGGTGAGGTTGTCTATTATATACATATAGATTTTTTTAAAGTGTAATCTTAACTTTCAATGTCCTGGCACTCTGTTTTTTTATTTTAAAAATAATTAACCACAGCATTTTACTACATTTTCCTTTGTTAATTATACATATTTACAACCTTAACTCCAACCTTAATAATTTTGTTTGGGAATAAAAAGTTCTAGTCTGATTGCAACAGAGGCCATACAGTTGATTTTTGACAGGGATGTTATTCATTTACATAATCTAGTAGCTTTATCTAAAAGGTATATGCGGGGGAGAAAAAGATAAGACAATATCAATTAAATAAAAATCTCAACTATTATGGTTGTCTAACAATTCCCATTATAACCCGTTATCTTCTATTACTTATATCTTTGCTAAATTTTAATTTTGAGCTGAAATTGTCTAGATATGATCTTGCCCTCTGTTTTAATGTTTCTTTTTTAAGTTTTAGCAAAAAATTATGTAGCACATTCTGACAATGAGCAAAGTGAAAACTAGGTAGGTTAAACAATCTTAACCAATCTTTCCAGTTTTTTTAAGAGTTCTAGCTCCTTAAGGATTTTCAGCAAAACTTGAAATGTGTCAGACAGTTCAGTGGCGAGAGAGGTGGCTTTTGTTGTCCCTGTGAAAGTTCATCCAGATTTTGCTAAATTACGAGCGTCAGAAAACCACTGTTTGCGCATGTGCAATAGAGCTTGTTAAACTCTTAACATTCTGTCTCCATGGCACATCCTTCTCAGTCCTAATGAGTCTCTTATATCATTCTGAAGCAGTCATATACACAAAAATGTATCCTGCTCCTGCTTCTGATCTAGGGGAAGATGCCCTGGGCTGGGTCCCAGCAAGACCGTAAGTTCTCAACTCTGCTTTCCTGCTGAATGCTGTTAATAATTTTATATCTTCACAATCCTTAGTACTAAGCCACGCCTCAACCCCATGATTAAAGAAGGAACCTGAATCAGCCCTCCTTACTCTCCATTTCACAGTAAACACTATTCTATACAGTGAATGAAACACTGGTCCTGTAGCAAAAATAGAATGTGATTATGTAATTAAAGACAGTACCATAATGCATATACACAAGGGAGCTGAATTATGGTCACAAAGACAATTTTGGTATTTTCTTTTTAGTGCTTGACTTCGCATCCTTAATAAGAGCTGAAGAGAAACCAACACCAGCTTAAGTATTTGTGTGTACCGATATATATAAATTAGACTTTAGCCATTCACAAAATCCTGCCTTCTGATGCCATTATTCTTATGACTCACTCCACATATTACATACACAATGAAAGATAAATTCTACTTGGCTTATGGTTAAGGCTACATTTTAGTCATGGGTATTTTTAATAAAAGTCATGGACAGGTCACGAGCAGTAAACAAAAATTTGTGGCCCATGACCTGTCCATTACTTGTACTATAATTACCCCTGACTAAATCTTGGGGGGTCAGGGGGTGCCACAGGTGCTCGTGGGGGGGGTGGCCCAGGAGGTCCTTGCTGGTGCTGGGGGTGGGCAGGTGCCAACATGGGACCCCCACTGGTTCTGGGGTGGTTAACAGGGCTGGCAGGCTCCCTACCCGACTCCTCACAGCTCCCCGGAAGTGGCGACATGTTCCTCCTCAGCTCTTAACTCTGCGCATGGCCCCTGCCCAAGCGCCGGCTCCGCAGCTCCCGTGGCCAATGGGAGCTGTGTGGGGGGGGGCGGTGCCAAGAGCTGAGGGAAGAAGATGTCACCTCTTCCAGGGAGCCTCCCAAGGTAAAAAGCCGCCCAGAGCCCTCCCTCCGCCCCCGCCCCACGTATCCAAACTCTTGCTGCTGCTGGGGAGCTGGACCTGGTGGCCCAAGACTGCCCCAGCAACAGCTGGTGTGGCTGGCCCAGCGGCTGCCTGAGCTTCTCAGGCAGCCCCTGGGCCAGCTGCACTGGCCACTGCAAAAGTCACAGAAAGTCACGGAATCCATGACTTCCATGACAAACTCGCAGCCTTACTTCAATTCTTTTGTGGCTTGGAATTTTGATTTTAATCTTTATGCCAAAGACTACAAAATATGTCCCCATCTTGTAAGTCAACCTGTCAGTGCCACTACTCCAAGTCAGAACATTCACCCTCTCTTAAACCAAGCTACACTACACTAAATAAATGTCTCTGTCTGTCTGGGTAACAAAACTGGTGAAAGAACCTCATTTGCTCTTTCAAGCACTGAAGGACTGATTTACAAGATGGGTTTATTTTCTGTTATTTTTAGAGTTCTGGTTATTGAAGTACTTCTGTATCCATAAATCCTGTCATAGACTCTTATTCCACCTCCTCCTCCCCACAAAAGAGAGAGAGAGGATGCCAGCTTCCTTCAATCCTATCTTGAGCAGTAGTTTTCTGTCTTGCTTAACCTTGTGACCAGAGACAGTCCCACATTTCTTTGTGCGTTCTAAGATGATTAGGATAGAATGGACAAATTCACTTATGAATTAATATGAATAAAAATCATTCACATAGAAGAAGGTTTTAGATTTTCCAATGGCCAACTATATTCCCTGATTTTGGTAATTTGCTTTCTAATAGCTATGGCCAAAGGTTCAGGAGCCAGAGGAAACATCACAGGAGATGAAGTGTTGACCTGTCTTGTAAAAGATAAAATAGTAATTTAACTTTTTACAATATTATGTATGCTTACTGCATGCATATAAGATTATGTATTTGCTTATTATGACATCTCTAAATTGGCCAACCCTACTGATTTGAGTGCTGATGCATTTCACTAGAGTCACTGAAGCTACTCAAGAAGAAATATAGTTCAGAGGAATTAGACCCAATTCCTAGATAAATAAATCTTGGAATAGTTGCAGCTCTTGGGAAGAGAAATGTCCCCTCAAATTATCTACTTGGTATCTTTCACTTTTTGAAACCAACTTGATCAGACTGTATAACAGAGGGCATTAGGCTTCCTAAGCTCATAAAAAGTATTTAGCCATTAGCTCCCAATCTACATTTAATAGAGATATTAGCATTATTTTGCATTTGCTGACCCAGCCGTCCTAATATTATCATGGCATTAAACATACTGTGCAGCAACTCTCCACTTTCATGAATCACATTAAATAACCTGGACATAAATGGGAATAATGTTGCATCAGACTATATAGAATGGATCTGATTTAGTTTAGATATTTTATTTAGATGGGCAATATGCACAAATATAATAAACTACTTTCCATTCAAACATTTCTTCAGGAATTTCTGTAAGGAGGGTTAACTGGTAAGTGAAAACCAAGGGTTTAATGGTCTCCTAATATCAGAGGGGTAGCCGTGTTATTCTGGGTCTGTAAAAAGCAACAAAGAGTCCTGTGGCACCTTATAGACTAACAGAAGTATTGGAGCATAAGCTTTCGTGGGTGAATACCCACTTTGTCAGACGCATGGTCTCCTAAGTACTCCTTGACACTCTTGTTATACCTTGTCATCCTAGACTTGAATAAGTGGGTCATCAAGGGATTCTTTTTAACCGTTCCCTTTTTATCCATGAAATAGTACTATATGAATGGACACTCAAACTCATGGATTTATTATGCTGCACCTTGAGGCATCTTTGAAGGACCTCAGTCAGTATTCTAAATTTTAATTCAGAGACAAGGCTATTACAGTACACTAATTGTTCCTGAAGCTCTTTGAGATTTTAGGATGTGAGCCAGTTTATTACTGCAAAGTACTATTTTGTAAACCGAAGGATACAAGAACTCTCCAGTTCCATTAATAACTCCACTCGCAGTGGCTGTATCCTAAACCGTAGATGACTTTATGTCGTATATGGTGTGTACAGCCTAAACACAATGGACATGTTCCAACAGGGAAAGGCAATTTACCTCCCCCTTAATTCCCCCAATATATTTCCTTGCTTGCATGGGTTGTATGCTTAATTCCTTGGTTCCTAGATTGCAACTTCAATAAACTCGGTTGTAAAATATATAACAGTTTAATTGTCTCCTCTCCGCTCTTGCTTATTTAGAATGAAACTTGCCCTTTAACATCACAGTGGCTTCAGATCAAATTTAGCAGGTTAATCTACAGCAGTTTCTTCATTGCTCTTCACCCCCGGGGGATCAAGATTATTAAAACCAAACAAACTCACTGGTTCCGGGGGGGAAAGAATCCCGCAGGTGTCTTAACGGATGCTGCCGCAACAATCAACCTGCAATTCATCTGATGAGTTTCACCTGCCGCCATCTCTCACCAAACCTGTGCATGGGGGCTGTTTTTGGCCACCGTGGGGGGAGGTGCATCCCGGTAAATTAGTGCCAGGAAAGGTGAGGAAGACTCTGGCAGTTTTCCCTGAGGTTGGCACCACCTACCCTCTTGGGAAAGACCAAGGCAAGGTGGAGCTTTTCTCTTTTCGGGATGGGGAAGGTGCTAGGAGAGTGTCAAGTTTCGTGCCCCTGGGCTGGTCCCTATTAGCTGCACTTTCCTCCTTCGCCTGGTAGGACAACGTGACCTAGAGGTGGCAAGTGAGGGGGGCAGGGCTGCTTGGTCCCGTTATCTCCTCCCCTACCACAAGCTGGGGAAGAATTGGGCGAGGGGAGCGAAGAAGGAGAGAAGAGCCGCTTGTTCTGAGCCAGCTGCTACCCCCGGTCTCTTGGCAACGTAATTACCAGCGCAACCTGTGCTGCTGTGGTAGCTGGCGTGCGGCAGGAACGCCGAGCAGGGCACGGCTCTTCCAGCCCCAGGCGCGGCCCGGCCCCCAGCGCCTGCTGCAGACCCTGCAGCCGCGGTGCCCGGGAGCTGCAGCTCCGCGCCTCCAGGGAAGCGTCCCGGGAAAGGCGCGTGCAGGCGCGCGGACCTGGCAAGGGCGGCCGCGGAGAGAGCGCGCCCAACCGTGCCGCAAGGGGAAGGACGGCGCCGCAGCCCAGCCGCGCCGGGAGAGCAAACTTGACTCGAAGATGGGGAAGAAGTGGAAGAGCCCGAGTGAGGTGGAGAAAGGCTGCTCGGAGCAGGCGGAAGCGGGCAGGAGACGGAGCAGGAGTGCCAGCCGCGGGAGGTTTGCTGAGTCCTGGAAAAGGTTAAGCTCGAGGCAGGGTTCCACCAAGCGGGCTGGGCTCGCCTCCCAGCAGGCGCCGGTAAGTGCGCAAGGCTCCTTCCCTATTCGCCTCAAAGTACCTCAACTTGTTGGGGCCCCGAACCGGGAATTCTCCCCCGCAGAGGACATGCTGGCGGGCCTCCCCTCGGCACAGTTAGCAGCCTCTCTGGGGGGGGGGGAGCGGACTAGGGCAAAGATGCTGGGGTGTGGCACCCGTCTTGTTACCCGGCCTCGCTGGAGAGTTGTTCACATGAGTTCTGCGTCCTGGCTCTTCGCAGCCCTGGGTGGGAAAGCCGGCAAGGGAGCGCGTCTCACTCTCACGGGCGGGGGGAACTCCCGTGTGTTTTACAGGGGACGTTGTGGTTTGACTCCTGTAATGGCTAAACCCAGTGGCTTGTGAACCTTTCCGTGTGCATCCGCGGAAACATCGCGTCTGGCGGGCGCTGCTAGCCACACTGTGAAACCCCATCTCGTGTGTATAAACTCCACTTCCTCCTCTCACTTGTTGCAACAGAAGCTTTCTGAATATTAATATATCGGCCGTGCCTAAGGCAGTGTCTCAATTGTTGCACTGTTAAAATGACCAGATACCACCTCCAATTGATGAGGAAGAAAACTGTTGCATCTTAGGGAAAAAATGTACTATGTTCTGAATCTGACTGGAGATCGGGGCAAGGAAACCTCCTGTTGCTTGTACCTGCCCGAATAACTGGGGCTTGCCATTTCCTAAGAATCAAAATGCTTGCCCTGGTTATATTGGTGATGGAACGGATTTATAGACCTCTGAATAGAATAATCAAATAGAACCGCCATAAACTATGCATCTCTTACCTACTGGCGTTTGCACATTACACTTGGACTTGCGATTTCATAATGTTCTGTAATTGCTGCAAGGACCATCCCAGCATCCCTCCTTTTATGATGGTTTTTCTTCTGATAGCCCATGAACACGCTTCTGAAAGTTTGTCCTTTAAAATAATTTTAAATCCTCTTTAGAAGTAATGCATTATGAATGTATGAACTATTGAACCATAAAAGGGAAAACTACATTTAACCAGACACACTATTTTAAATATTAACTTTTTCCCAAATATGAGACTTTAATACAATTAAAAAAAAGCTTTTATTTTTTGTTTAATAACACTGGGAGGCTGCATTAGGAACTTCTAAGGTAGATAGACATATTTATGAATATACACATTGTATTTGAAAGTATATATCAGATGTTAATTTCCCTGACAAAATGCACAAGAAAATTGAGGGGACAGTATAAATCTTTCTGGATTGTTACAAGTTTGCTCTCTCATTTTACTTTGCATACCACTGCTGTCTTCATTTGCTTAGGAAAAATACCATATGTTCTTGGCAAAAACCTGTTGCTTCAGTTCTCAGGTTGTATATTTGATTTGATGGAGTAAGAGTGATTTATTTCAAATGTACGTGCAGATTTGTTAGTTGTCAAGTTGCAAGGAAAATATCCACAGGTTGAATATCTCTGGGGGGGAAGAACATAAGGGTGAAAAGACCAATGGTAGGAGGAGTTCTATGACAACCAGAAGGCATGTGGAGAAGCAATAGTATTCTCATCTATGGAGAACAGAGAGATTAAAATTCTAACCTTTTTTTTTTTTTTTTTTTTTAAGATGAAATTGTGGTACTGCCTCAAACTATTTTTTTTCACAGCAGAAATATTTTAGATAGAACTGAGAGTTCTATCATCAATATTTCAGAAAAAATATTTTGTAGTCTTGTTTTAATTGTCTGTCTCATACATATTTTACCAAATATTTTTTGTTTTATAACTAAGATTGATTCTTTGAATTAGATTCAAGTTGCAAACAAAATGTCATAACACAGGTTGAAACCATAGTACTGTGTTAGCTAATTTATGCACAATAACAAGAGGATTTTACCAATTTCCCCCTCCTCTTCTCTCTTTTTTAAAATGGTATGTCCAAGGTAATACATGCACACCATATTTCAGCTCCAGAAATGGTGGGGAGGGAAATGACAGTAAATGTGAGACTGATTCTATAAATCTTTGTTTATTGCTAACCACAAAACAAACAGGGCATGTCAGTGGCTGTTTTTACAACACATCTCCCTATTATGTGACACTCTATCTGAAATATTAGCGTATAATCTCAGAAAATCTATTTGAGAATGTTAACCTTCTACAGATTGTGTTTAGAGCAAGCAAGAGTAGGGTATGTTCTCCTCTGTTTTGGGAACATATTAGTCAATACATGTTTGTTCTTTTTCTGTAATTACAGTTACAGCTCCAGTTCAATGTTTGGGTTTTTGTGTTTCTTTAAATAGGGGCACAAACCAAAATCCTGTATTTTTTTTTTCTCAAAGTTTGGATCCCTTATCAGATTAGAACTTTGACTTGAGCTCATCTATATTTCAAAACTTCTCCTCTCATCTCTGACTTTGTTCTCAACTGCCTTGGCTCTTGTGTAGTCATTATATTTGTCCAACAAGGGTGTAATTCTAATATTCTGATCTGGTGTAAAAAGATTATGGGTGCAAAGCAGTGGAGATTCAACTCTAAAACTTTATCAGTAATCTGCTACCTACTAAGGGTTTTTATGGTCCTACATGATACTATTCATATGTTTGGTTACACTGCTGGAGGAACAAATAATGGAGAGCACATTTTATGTAGTTTTTAAAGGGTTAAATGGTTCAGGCTGAGGTAATTTGGAAGGGAAATCTACTATACATTCTGATGCAAGCATGAGAAGCTTCAATCCTGACAATATTTAATGTAAAGGAAAAGCTTTAACTCAGACTGCTGCCTTAAATGCTAAAAATTAGTTTTCTACACTAAACCTACTGTTCAGCCCAAACACCTTTTAGATATGTGGTATTTGCCCCGGCCTCCTCACTTGCACCATATAAAGAGCCCATTATGCTTGTGGAAATCAATCTCCTATCTTTAAGGTGGTCATTTCAAATATCTAGTAACTAGTATAGGTAAGGAGTACAGCTTTGGCATCCCATTTTACATCAAGAAATATTGGCAAAAGGAGGGATGCTTCCATTAACCACTTGTATATTACATTGCTTGAAGTGTTTGTCATGGGTACATGAGTAAGAATAAATAGCTCTTTATACAAATTTGTTTTTATTCTAATGCAAGGCGTCTTGGCTATTTGCCCAGAAATGTCAGAACATGCCACTAACGCTCTCTTAAGAAGAGAGAAGGTTCCATTGGGTATCAATGACAGGGGAGCAAGATGACATCTGCCACACCCATCAACTGCATGCCTACTTACTGAGTACAAACTTTCTGTTCTTGAATTCTGAGTTCATTGTTCATGAGTAGCACTCATAGAAAATGCTCCCAACATTGGCAAGCTTTGTTTTGTTTTGTTGTGTTACACTTCTCTTTATCTAGGGGTGCAGCCAAAGCTTAAAAGACCCAATCTTTGACTTTCTAATTATGCTACAGGAAAAGCCAATTATAGCCAAGTTTTATATGTGCAAGGTATATTTCCAGTTCCTTTATTGCATGCTCTAAGGCTGAGACATGGAGGAAAACCACCCATTAAACTTGTGTTGAAGCTTCTGAGACATGATGATGCTAGGTCTATAGTACAGTATCTTTAATGTTAAGCATTCCATATTTTTTTGCTGGAAATAGCTGAGAGAAAATAACTCAGCAGCATAATACACAGTTACTGTCTGAGTCGATTGACTTTACTTCCCACCTTCCAGCAACAATAGACTTGATCATGATTACCCCTACTAGAAAAATTGCTTTTTTTTTTTTCTTTAAATCAACAAAAAAACAAATCTATGCCATGGTGCTGGGGACCTATAAGTGCTTATACCTGTCTGCTCTTTTTAGATCATGCATGTTACTTCAACTGCAGTTTCATATAGCTCCAGAATAGTTTATGTAGAAGAATATTTGCCTAAAATAAGTTGTCATTCGTTCTTGAGGAGGAGGGGTTATTTTCTTTAGAAGCTTGTCTGAAAGATAATGTCGTCTTCAGTATATACATTAGATCTGTGTTTTAAAATCTTATTTACAATGTAGGCAGTTGCTTGACTTGGGTTTATTTGGGTTTCAGTGTTGCACTGAAACTGTCTTAAATAAAATTACAGATGAGGATGCAACAATAGCCAATTCTATTATCTTAAAATTTTAGAAATTGACTACTTTTAGTAATGCTGTATAGTACATGGGATAGCATTGCCACATAGATGGGTTAGACCTGCAGGCTTGAGTTCAGCTAGTACCTTTTGACAACAAACCCTCTCTCAGAACTATTTCTCTTTCCAGTTTTTTTTTAAGCTTCTGTTTCTTAAGCATTAGAACCTCCAGACCTGACTCCATCTCCCCCGCATCACGCTTTCCCCCCCAACAATCTCCATCTCTCTGCCACAATTTATTTTAAAGGCACCATACTTTTCAGAATATGCAGCCTCATGATACAGATGACTTGTATAGTTTTGCTTAGGTCAGTAGTGTAGAAGATACTTTTATGTGGATTTCTTTGCTCTTGTATCGATTGTCAAGAATGCATTCTTTACTGAGATGGCCTTGCCTATCCCTCTCATTCTTTGTTTTGGAACAACCTTGGTACTCTTTTAAGGTTTGGCTTCTTTTTCATCATTTCAGTATAACTCTTTGTCATGCCCAGCCAACTCCATCTCCTCCTTTTGTCTTTAAGCTTCTTCCCTGTGTTAGCTTGCTACAACCTTCTTGCAATATACCATAATGGGAGAGGACACTGCTGTCCATGCCCCTTATATCTAAGACCGTAAGTGGGGTGGCGGTTAGGCTCCAGAAACGCCTTATCTCTTGGCACCCTTCCTCAGAAGTTGAATTCATATCTCTTTAGGGCCATCTAAATGAAGGTACCCACATCAGAGTATCTTAAAAACAAGATTGATTAAAAATAGAGAAAATAAAAGATGGTGGGTTTTTTGTGGATTTTTTTTGGTGTGTTTTGCACAATATCACATCTGAATATTATAGAAAGCTCAGTTAGGTAGGCTTCCTTATGTTGGTTACACAGGGGGACGGAAAAAAAATTGTGCATCTCTACAAATCAGGGCTGTTCAGTGGGAACTATCGCCCACTTGACCTGGTTATGTAGTCCCAGGTGTTATACTGCCTTATCATATCAGGGTGAAGTTGCATCAACAGATCCACCAAGCATTCCCTGGAGAAAATAACAAAAATCTTTGTTGCCCATACAAGAGTTATTGTCCCCTTATTGAGAGATGTCAAAGTCCAGCATATTAAAGTCAACTTTCAACCATGCTACTGTAGTGTCTCTTCACCGGTCAGTCAAGGTGACTTGCATGACTATGATTTTTGGTTATAGGTGTTAAATCATGGTGTGTATTTTTCTATCTTTGCTGACCACGGAGAGCCTGGATTTTTTTTCCCCTCTCATGACAAGGATGACATCCATAATGCCTATCAATGCTTTGCTTGTTATTATCGCTCCAGTTTTCTTCATACAAGTATTGCATAATGCCTAAATAGAGTTGAAGCTCTCCAGTGTCTGCCTAAACTTAGATCAGACATGTTGTTACAGCCTGCTGCATTTTAACTGTATCTGAAGTCTCTAACCATCCTCTTGGTTGCATGGCTGTAGAGTTTACTGATAAGTATGAAACCTCAAATCACGAGAAGTAAAAAGTAACAATTAGTAATTCTGTACCTAAAGTTTAATTTTATTAGTCCTTTCCCTTTGGATAGCAGCCTGTATTCTTTCCTTTGGGTAGGTGGAGTTTTGTCAGGGTTTGGTGTTTTTTTGGTTTGGCCTATATTTATTTTGGTGTTTAGATTGTAAGGAAGAGTGAATGGGCCAGTGTTGATTTGTGGGGAGTGGGGTGTTGAGGTGGGAAAAACTTTCCTAATATTGGCAGCTTATAATAGTAAACAGTGCATAGACCTCAGAAAAACACAAGCAGTATGATCTAAACAAAACTCAATATTGTAATCAAAATTGACTGCTATAGTAAAGATGACAAAATGCAGTCAATGTTGGTATAAAATAATAAATTTATGGGTGGGATTTGAAGAATGTAATGGAAAGACCACAGCTTAAATGTAAGAAACTTTGACTATCTTTTTCCTCTTTCCATCCTTTAATTAGCGGTGGATGAAATCCTGACCCCATGGAAATCAATGGGAGTCTTGTTATTTTGCTGTTAATTTAGTGGGGCTAGGATTTCATCCTATATGATTAAACTCTGGTCATAAGAGGCTAGCTGCACCACTTATAACTAAAGTCAGTGTCCATACTAGGTGTTTCCTTTGTATTGTGTAGTTATTTTAACCCATTGTGGGTTTTCGAGTGGGTTAGTTTTACAATAGAGAAGCTAAATAACTGTACAACTACTCACTTTTGATGCAAGATCTTTCTTTAAAGATGATTTCTTTTGAACTGAAACTTAAGTAATATGAAAAGATATGTCTTCGCCCTAAGCTATATAAAGTAGCATTAAGATGAAAAGAATGTCAATGAGAAAAAAATATAAGCACATAAAGTATTTCTATTTGGGTGGGGAACAAATCATTTTAAATTCTGAGCAGTCTCTTTGTGTCAGAAGATTCCAATGGAGGACCAATCTCTCACTTGCATTCAACACCTGTGAGTGACAGAGTGCATCTGTCAGCTAGCTCATGTCATAGCTAAGGTGTGGGCATATACATCTATGGTTTAAGGGATGAATAGGGTAGTTAAAGCTGTCATGCAGTGGCTAGGATATTGCACTAAAACTTGAATAGAACACTCACTCTTCTGACCTCCATTAAGTCACTTCCACTCTTAGTGGCCTTAGGATCCTCACATGTAAAATAGGGATAATGATACTTGCAGCCTGTGTGAAATGTTTTTTGAGATCTATGAATGAGACATGCTAGATAAGACAAAGGCATTATAATCTTTAATATACTATGTAAATGTGAGGAATTAACAATAGTCATTTTAAAGATTGCAATGTGTTTATTTTTTAATGCAAGAATAGTAGTGCTAACCTAGGTGTCAGTCAATCCTTTCTATCAGATTTATTTTAATAAAAAATAAGTTTTCATCAAACAAACATTTTGCAGAAAGTGTCCATTCTGACTCTGTTTTCTGTAGGGATACCCACCCCAAATCTTCACTTAAAAAAAAAAAAGTTCAAATTTGTGGGATTTTTCCTGTTTTTGGACTTGTGTTCCAACTTTTGCCAGTTGGAAAACAGTAACGGGTTGTGCCTGAAAGTAACATATTTTTTTTCTCTAAAGTGAAACACTTTTTATACTATTTTTTTTTTGGGGGGGGGGGGGAAGTCTCTTGACT
>NC_048303.1:92351195-92446122 GCF_013100865.1 Trachemys scripta elegans | reverse complement strand
GGGGGGGAAGTCTCCTGACTTTTTCCAGTGAGAACACGTAAGTGTGGAGTGGGGGGAGGGAGGGGAACTTTCCTATATTTTTGACAAGTCCCTTGTGAAACTAGAATTTCTAGAGGGGAAAACTTTGAAAGGGAATTCTTGTGGGAAATCTGTTTTCCAGCCAGCTCTACCTAGGTATCTTCTTCAAGCTGAATTTGGACAATTATTTTGTGCTTGCCTAATTTTTCTCTTTATAGCTTCAACTGAATGTAGTATGCTTCACTTCAATACATATCCTAAACAGTTACTTGTTAGCAAGTGTTGTTATTAAGCAGTGTTTGTATTCCACTCCGGAGACTGTTGACTTGAGTGATGGGTGGAGTAACTTTCTACTCTGACTTCAAACTGCTGCTTATAACCTACGACTGATAACGTCCTACATATTTTACAGAACATTTCATCCAAAAGGATCCTAAAAAGTGCTTTAGGATCCTTTTGGATGAAATATTCTGTAAAATATGTAGGACGTTATCAGTCGTAGGTTATAAGCAGCAGTTTGAAGTCACATTAAGTAACATTCTACTCTAAGTGTGTGTGTGTGTGTGTGTGGAAAATATTCAAAACTTGGGTCAAATACTTCTCCATAACTATGAAGGATCTAGACCCAGCAGAACAGGGGCACTGGTGTTGCAGAAGGGAGTGGGAGATGGATACACTGGTTTGGTGTGGTGAAAGCTCTTTCTGTACGGGTTTTCTGTGCTCAAGCAGTTTGGGGGAGTTGTGGAGGGACCCACTCCACAAATTGGGGTGAGGGGGGAGAGGTATTCCTGTTCCCTCCTTCAGTCTCAAGTTCCTGCAGAGAGCCCCTTGACTGCAGCCCAGACACTTGTCCTGTATGGTGTATGACAGTGTTTGGCCCAAACAGGATAGTACAAAGCTTTTTTGTTTTGGATTGGTGTCTTTCCCCCCCATTTTTATTCAGGGTACTAGTACACAATCTCTCTGTGATTACTTTACTTCACTTTCTGTATATTGATCAGAAATGCAGTAAAGCCTCTGCCAGCAAGACAGTTGGTTTTGACTAGGGAGGAAAGGTGAGAGCTAATGCATATAATATAGAAGACTTGTGAGAATCAGGACATCTGGTGGATCAGACATAGTTCTCACTTTGTAAGATTAATTTTTTGATTTTTGAAATGCTTAGCCTTGCTGTCCAGAATGTTTATTGCTTTGTCATCATAGTCTTAATAATAGTTCTTTTTATTAGTGGTGACTCTATTGATGAAAGTGGAAGCAATCCCTTGCAGAGGGAGCCAAAGGTACTGATAAGCAGGTTGAACTTTGTAAACTACTTTTCTAGTCATTCATTGTCTTTTAAATCTAGATCTCACTATTTTTTTTAAATAACCAATATTCTGTTTGTTAAAACTGTACATCTTAAACATTTGGTACATGATAATTTTCTGAATGCCTTCTTATATTTACCAAACCAAATTGTTTCACTAAAACCTATTTTTTGTTAATCTAATGTTTTTTGTTTTGTATGTATCCTGTTTGAACTCCATCTAGTAGCAATTATCTAAAGTTCTGAGAGGCTTGAAACTTTTTTTGTGTGTGGATAGGGAGGAGTGGGATTTGGTGAGTAGTATAGACTTGACATTTTAGGCACGCTTGCCTAAATTTCTTATAACATACAGTGTTTAATGTTGCAATATATAAATTTCTGCTTTGAAATAGATGGAGAAAAGTTTTCCCTTAATATCTTATTTTTATGGATTGGTAATGACACCAAAAGTGGTGCTTGTCAGTATTTAACCATAAACATTGACCTGCTGTTCCTCAACATAGGAGCACTAAAATTTTGTTCAACATATTACACTTGGAGGAGAGAAGGATGATTGGCAACAGTCAACATGGATTCACCAAGGGCAAGTTATGCCTGACCAACCTGATTGCCTTCTATGATGAGATAACTGGATATGGGGAAAGCACTGGATGTGATATACCTTAACTTTAGCAAAGCTTTTGATATGGTCTCCCAGCAAGTTGAAGTAGTATGGACTGGATGAAAGGACTATAAGGTGGACAGAAAGCTAGCTAGATCATTGGGCTCAACAGGTAGTGATCAATGGCTCGATGTCTAATTGGCAGCCAATATCAAGCAGAGTGCCCCAGGAATTGGTCCTGGGGCCGTTTTTGTTCAACATCTTCATTAATGACCTGGATGAAGGGATGGATTGCACCCTCAGCAAATTCGTGGATGACACAAAATGGGGGGAGAGGTAGATATGCTGGAGGGTAGGGATAGGGTCCGGAGTGACCTAGACAAATTCAGGATTGGACTAAAAGAAATCTGATGACATGCAACAAGGACAAGTGCAGAGTCCTGCACTTAGGACGGAAGAATCCCATGCACTGTTCCAGGCTGGGGACCAACTGACTAAGCAGCAGTTCTGCAGAAAAGGACCTGAGGATTACAGTGGACCGGAAGCTGGATATGGGTCAACAGTGTGTCCTTGTTGCCAAGAAGGCTAACAGCATATTGGACTGCATTAGTAGGAGCACTGCTAGCCGATGGAGGGAAGTGATTATTCCCCTCTATTCAGCACTAGTGAGGCCACATCTGGAGTATTGCATCCAGTTTTGGGCCCCCCTCTACAGAAGGGATGTGAACAAATTGGGAAAGAGTCCAGTGGAGGGCAACAAAAAGGAATAGGGGGCTGAGACACATGATTTATGAGGAGAGGCTGAGGGAAGTGGGCTTATTTAGTCTGCAGAAGAGAAGAGTGAGGGGGGATTTGATAGCTGCTTTCAACTACCAGAAAGTGGGGGGGGAGGTTTCCAAAGAGAATGGAGCTAGGCTGTTCTCCGTGGTGGCAGATGACAGAATAAGGAGCAATGGTCTCAAGTTGAATGGGGGAGGTCCAGGTTGGATATTAAGAAAAAATATTTTACCTCCTTCCTTAAAGGTTTTTAAGGTCTGCTTGCCAAAGCCCTGGCTGGGATGATTTAGTTGGTGTTGGTCCTGCTTTGATCAAGGGGTTGAACTAGATGATCTCCTGAGGTCTCTTCCAACCCTAATTTTCTATTCATATCTATTCAGCATATAGTACCTTCATCACTTGTCTAAATAAGCCGTATTGGTTTGTAGTATTGGCTTTCAATAAGCAAACCTGTATGTGAACTAATCCATGACAGAGTTTCATATAATTGGTCTGTGTGCAAGTCACAGCAGCAGGTCAAACTTTTGTTTTAATATTCGTATAAGCATAAATGAGTTTGGTTACAAGCTGCAGATGAACTGTAAATATTGCTTCTTTGCAGTGTCAGAATAGGACTTTTTTTTTTTTTTTAGGCTGTTATGGCAGTGTTTTTTTTTTTTTTTTTTTAATTATTTTCACAGTGAAACAAACTTGAAGTAGAATTTATACATGCACACTTGGCCATTTTTAGTCTCTTTATAACTGTTGTAAAGAAGGGTGTGAATGCCTTCTCTCTCCCATGTTTTTTCACTTCAGTTTGATTCTAGAATAAAATCATCCTGTGTTACTAATCTGAAATGACTCTCAAATTATAGTTTGATTGTTCTGCCAAATTCTGTGCTGATATGTGTTCACTCACCAACCCTTTTGAAGTTAATGGGTTAGATTCTGAGCTGAATAACTCTGAAGGGTGTATTTCAATTGAGAGTGCCACTGAGAGCAGAATTTTAAAGACTTCAGTGGGTTATATGGGATGTAAGTCATTACAGAATCCAGCTTTATGGTTTCCCTGCAGGACCAAGAGAGAGCTGAGAGAGGGAGGACAACTTTTGTTTTAACACACAGCTTTAGTAACTTAGCAAACATGGTAAGAAAAATAATAAAATTTTAATTCCAGTATGTGTGAAAATTTTCCCCAGTATATCAGTACCTCTTGGTACTTGAGGATTTTTTTTTTTTAACAATGAGACTGTTTAGTTGTCTGAGAAATGACTCCGCATTTTGTTAATTCTGCGATAAGTTGGGCAAATACTGAAGTGTCCCATTTAGTTTGCTAAGATGGGGGGTGTGTGTGTGTGTGTGTGTGTGTGTGTGTGTGGTCTCTTCTCAAGTTGAAATTAAAACTGAAATTAAAGCAAGTGCCTTATTTTAGATGAATTGCATCAAAAGGAGATGGAAATTTATTTTTTTTAAAGTGGGATAATAGTGTTAAATGCAATGGACAAGACTTCAAAAAGAGGTTAGAGATATTTGGATGTCTGTTTTTAAGCAGGTGACATCTGAAGGGGGTGCCTCCTTTTTTTTTGTAAGGCTGGATGAACCTATGCCCTTATAAAGGTGTCTTAGTCTGAGAATTCAAAATCAATAGACACTCTTGAAAATCTTGGCCCTTAGTTTGGTTGAGACCCTATGTCTGTATATAGTGGGGAGACAGAGGCTTTGAGGGCTCAGCCGAGTGCTAGTTCATCATTTAGCAGTAAGGCATTCCCTGGGAAATATTCCACCCTCTAACTTCACCACCTCAACCAAGCTTCACAACCATCATAGCTGTGAACAGTATTCAATTGTTGTTTTAAAATGTATACTGTGTGTATATCTATATAATATATAGTTTTTTGTCTGGTGAAAAAACCTACCCCCCCCTATTTACATTAATTCTTATGGGGAAATTGAATTCGCTTAACATTGTTTTGCTTAGTTGCATTTTTCAGGAACATAACTACAACATTAAGCGAGGAGTTACTGTATTATAGCTTCTGACTTTTCTGATTGTGATTATTAATAGAGGTATTACACTGCAGATGTTAGAGCTAGTTTAACGTTAATTGGTTAAACTTTGACCCCAATTGTCATTATTCATTAAATAAACTATTCACAATTTTTAAGTATTTAACCAGGTATATAACTAATCAAATACTGTTCAGTGAATAAAGGCAATATTTTCCAAAGCCAATCAATGAATATCATTTGACTAGCATTGACAGATATCCAAAAGTCAACTCTGAGTCAGCTTAGTGTGGCACAACAATGGAATTGAAACATACTATCCAGCACTCAAGTAATAGATCTATCCAGTATTTTGGTTAAAGGCTTCTAACTGGTATCTATTTGCCATTTTATGTACCACCCACGCTCTTGATGATGATCTGTCTGTATTGTCTTAATTCAAGCAGAGTACACTGATATGACCCTTTATTTAAAAAAAGATGATACTTTATTTTTGATTGTGTCAGTATGCAGTCAACCTGCCTAACTACAGGCGACAAACTCTTATTGCATGGTAAGCAATTTGCTGTGGTATATTAGGTAGGGAAACACGGAAATCTGTTGCTCAGCAAGAATGTGTTGGTTTAAAGTAATGCTTGGCTTTCAAGAAATTAATGCAGTGGTTAATAGTTGGAGGAATCTTTAATAGAAAAGCTTGAAAATACTGCAGTGGTCATACTGTGACTTTTCTGGCTTGAGAATATAACTAAAGTGGCATATTCTTCTTGATGCATGCAGAACTAAGAATGTTAATGGGAGTATCTTGTGTGCATCTAGACTTGATTATTTTCTAAACACTTGGTAAGGAACAAACAAGTTCATGCTGAAAATACAAGCTATAGGAGTTCAATACAACATAAAGGAGTCTGCTTCTAGGCTACTTCCTCCTTCACCCTCTCTACTGGTTGCCTAGTGAGCAATTTGAGCATTATAACAGAGGATGGCTAAGTCATTTTGCCACCTGAGCTGAGAATTCTTCCGATTCGCATAGCGTTGGTCTCTCAGCTCATAGTATAACTCTTGTAACGTCAACATTTTTGATTGTTCACTTAATATTAAGTTTTTCTAACTTGATCATCTTCTCCAGAGATACAATCACAGAGGAACGATCTGTTGCAAATGTGGATTTATGTAAGTATATGCCACTTACACAACCATAATTTTTTAAAATTTCCTGGTGGCAGTATTTCTTATAGTATACAGTTGAATTTTTTTTTCAAATTATGCAGTTTATTAATACCAGATTAGAAAGCTAAAGCTAATTGCACGTACTGTAGTAACGATCATACTGTGCGTAGGTGTCATAGCCACGTAGGGAGATCATAGCATACTGCTAGTAGCATGTATGTACTGTCCAGTTGCCAGCTACATGTCGCACTGCAGAATATGTTCTTCTGCATGAGATGTTTCTAGTCAAATTTGGAAAGTTAAGAATATTTAACCATTTAAGCCATCTGGCTGAACATCCTATTGAGTTTTATGATCCGATTTAGTAGGTTAGGAATGTTTACTGTCTGAATATCCTGAAGTACTTCCTAATTTAATTCACTGTGTTAGGATTTCAACTACTGTAAATGCCAGGTCTCTGTGTCTTAATGTTCAAGGTTGGAAGCTATTTATGCTCTGCTATAGATATGAGGGAGAGATGATCTGTCTCAAAAGATGCCATTTGTCTGTGGGAAGATGAGAGAAAGTGAGATGATATACAACTAACCTCGTCTGTTAGAGATACTTAATCTGCCAAGGGAATAATTGGTTCCAACTAGTTAGGCTACTGGTGCTACAGCTGTGCATAATGAAAATAAATTGCTTATATTTATTGCTTAATTAGCTTATTACTAATCACTTTTTTCTTGCATAATAGTAGAATAAACTTAATGGGGATTGAATGTATGGTCTAACAGCACAAGAAAATAAATTGGCTTATTGGATTCCCTGACCATTTGTTACGGCTTTCAAGATCAAATGAGGGATCCTGATACTCCAACATTGTTACGGTGTTCAGACAAGCCCTTACATCAATGAGTAGCATTGGTAAAACTCTACTGTCTAACTTCTTAGCACTAATCTTTTTAAAACATGTTGCCAAAAGTAACATTGCAAAATGTTTAGAATGAGAGAGTGACTCGTTTTGAGCTATGCTGTGCATGTCTGCTGTACAAAAGAGATTTTTCTAAAATTTAGTTAATTTTTATCGTTTTTTTATTAAATAAATTCTGCAGAGCTCTAATCTTTGAGGTAAAATATATATTTTTCTCAGAGTAAAGTTTCCTTAGATGCAGTAAAATACCTGATGGAGATGAAAGCCTATTTGAATGAGATAAAAGAAATAAATCACCTGGAATCTAAAAAAAGATTATAATTCAACTCTGATTATCTGCTCTTTTTTCTCCTTTCACATTTATCCCTCATTTCAAAATTAAATGTCCTCTTTATTTGTATACCAGAGGAGAAAATATGGGAGAGGCGTGGGACTAAGAAATGTATTGAATTGTTTTCACACTGAAACAGAATGCTATTGCTAAAGAAGGAGGGCAATGCTAATAGACATTTACTACCATTAGCCTAGTTCCAATGATTACAATGGTACATATGCTAAATCCCCACTCTAATTATAGGAAATAAAATACCACATTTACTCTTAAAACACCAAATGACAATTCTTTTTAAGGATGCCCAGTAATCTATATCATATATACCTGTGTTGAAATTCTATCTTTCAAAGTATACTGAGTAATATACTGAAAGCACAGGGGCCAACTTTCCAATGTGCCGGGAGGTGCTTGACCCCAGGCCCCGCCCCCCACTCCACCCCTTCCTCCAAGGCCTCTCCCATTTCACCCCCTCCCCGAGTATGCCACCCCCTTAGTCCTTCTCCTCCTCCTCCCTCCCAAAGCTTCCTGCACACTGCAAAACAGCTGATTGCAGTGGGCAGGAGGTGCGGGGAGGGACCTGCTGGTGGGTGGCAAACACTGGGGGGCTAGAGGAGAGCTGATAAGGGGCTTCCAGTGGGTGCTCAGCACCCACCATTTTTTCCCTGTGGATGGTCCAGCCCTGGAGCACCCATGGAGTCAGCTTTCAGTCACAGGTGCCAAATTCCCTGTAAGCTGTGCAGCCACACAGCAGCCTATTTAGCGCCATGAAGGCACTCAGGGACCCTGCCTGGGGACCTGCCAGGAACTGACCAGGGGAGGGGCACCCCTCCCCAAGCTCCCAACCTGCGAGGGCACCCTTCCGCTGGGCCTAACTCTGCTGCAGCCTGGACCTGCTGGGGCTGGGGAAGGGGTGCCTATCTTGCAGCCCCAGGTCTGGAGCTGCTGTGGTGGGGAGAGGCGCCTCTCCCCCACCCAGCCCAGGTGCTGCTGCAGGGAGAGAGCTGGGAAGGGAGTCCTCTCTCCCCACTGTAGTCCTGGAGCACCCTCCTGCACCCTAAACCCCTCATCTCCGTCTGCAGCCCGCATCCCCAGCCAGAACCATCACACCCATGCACCCCAACCCTCTGCCCCAGCCCTGAGCCCCCTCCCACACTCAGAACCCCTCGGCCCCACCCCCACCACATGCATTTTATTATGTGCACCAATATCGAGGTGATGTCATACCTTCATATTGGTGCACATAACAAAAATTAATTTTGCACATGGATGGGAAAAATTAGAGGGAACACTGAGTGTATAGCAAAGATCTGAAACTTGAAAAAATGTGCAGGGTGGGGAATCGTATCCTTGTACAAGGATGTCCTCAATCAGGCAAACTTTGTGAAAATGCTGTAGCTTGTCTTTGGTGCATTCCAAAGGTACAGGATTCAGCAGTGTCTCTTAAGACTTATCTCTGGCTCCTTTCTGGCAGGGATAGTTACCAGTGCCCAAAAGGGGTGAGGGGTGATCTTCATCCATGGTAGGTCTCTCTCTTTCCTGATTAATTTTAACCAATTTCTCAGTTCTCTCCTCCACAGACCCACATTGGATGGGCTGGAAGTAATGCTAAATCACCGAAAAAAGTTATAAGAAACCCTTGGGGTGTGGTTGTTTTTGTTTGTTTTAAACACCCTACAAATATCTTCAGTAACAACACAGAAAATGCAAGCTTGGTATTCCTGAAACAAAATCTCCAAGCTGAGAGTCCCTTAATATTGAGTGTTTTCAAATAAATATGGATATAGATTCAGACATGAAATTGTCCGGTCTTAATGGAGTTATCTGAAGCCTGGAGTCTACAGAGTTAGGGCTACATAAGCTGCTTTGCATCCACTTAACTGTGGAAGAGTCTTCACTTAAATTTGGCTCCCACTGACCCAAGTGCCTCGCTATGCTGATTTTAGTAACCTCTTTTCCCCAAGTGGTGTAGAGTCCTAGAGGATGTAATTAGATCGACACAGCACCAATGTATGCACAGTCCACTTAAGTCAACTGTTACTGGCTTTCAGGAGCCATACCACAGTGCTCCATGCTGACAATACAATTGATACAAGTGCTCCTGGTGAGGACGTGCACTGCTGATGCAATGAGCCAAGTATGTGTGCACACAAGCAATTTAATAACTGTGGTGGCTATATGCTGATGTAAGTTAGGTTGACATAATTTTGTAGCGTAGACATGGAGTGTTTTGTAATCTGGATCTTGTTCTGAAATTTAAGGTTTGAGTCTATCTTTCAGTTACAAAAAAAAGTAAGAAAGCGTGTTTGTCTAGCCATCCTATCTCTTCGAATGACATTTTAAATCCACTAATGTAGCACTGAGAGGTCAGAGATTATGACCTCCTAGTTTTCTTTGTTTCAACACTGCAGAGATCAGGAATGTAAAATCAATCACTTAAAGGGGGGACTGTTTGGTATGACTGCTGAATAAAAGCAATTCTTAATGTATAGCTTAAGTTATGCAAATTAAATTCAAAGAACAGTTTCCTTTATTGAAATGTTGAACTAATACATAATGGAAGGCAGTGGAATGAAATGGTGGATGGTAAGAGAGACAAGGTGGGTGAGGTAATATCTTTTATTGGACCAACTTCTCTTGGTGAGAGAGAAGCTTTCAAGCTTACACAGTGCTCTTCTTCAGGTCATGAATGGAAAATGCATCAAAGCTAACCACTGCAAAAGGAGAACAATATTGGAGTGGATTTTTGCAAACGAGGTTAACTTGCTGTGATGAAAATACATTTAAAGTTGAAAATTTTATGTAAAATAAATTTGAATATGGAACAAAATGAGTGGTGTATTTTCTCCTATGTTGCTGTTTTAACACTTTACTCAATAGCATTTTTAAAAGTTTATTATAGAATTATTTTTAAACAAAACAAACAAAAACTTAACAAATGCCAACAGCAACCCCCCCCAATAAATCAGCTCTCAATAAATAAATTTTTAAAAGGGCAGATTCAGCCATAGCTTTCAGAAAGAAAGAGAACATTAAAAATTTATCTATTTGAAGGGCACATCTATGTACTATGACCTGCTTCTTGTAAGCAGACAGCAACTTGCATTTTTTTTAATATAGTCATCCATGTGATAGTTAAACCAGAGGGCATCTCTTTTTGGAAAATATTAAGGAAAAATCAGTTTCATAATTATGGAAAAACACAATCAAGATTTTGAAAAAATCTGTTCAAATGTTTATGTACTAGTGGGGTTTCTCCACACAATTAGTATAATTGATTGTTTTCCCTCACTGACTATTGTGGTTGGATGGTGTAAGGCTAAACAGGTAACTGGCATTGATTTCCCTGTATAATTCTAAGGGGAGCAAGAAGGTAGGAGCCAACGCATGGTGTGCTCTGAAGGGTTGAATTCTCCTTCTGTCCTGTGTTCATGTTATCTCTCTTCCTCCCCTCCCCCTCCCCCCCGACCCAGCCCTCCGTGTTAATAAATTTACCTTTGGGAGAACTGTACTGGCGGTGAAGTTATCCTGGAGCTAAGTGGCTGCAGTGTCTGTTGCTAGCTGGGATACTCCATTCTGAGTCTGATGGTGAAGGATGATAGCACGTGCAGCTTCACTCTTGAAAGATTAACTTAGCTTAGGCAAAGGCCTGTTCCAGCTGTGGAAGGCTGAGATTTAGCTTGGCAGCCCCAGAAAAGCTGCATGCTGCTTCCCCCCCCCCCCCCGCCCCCTTGGCCAAAGGTTTTTTCTAACTCTGGAGATTGGCTATTTTAGTTAGAAACTCTATTGTGAGTTGCTAGAGAAATTTGGTAACTTAATTTCATTTCCTTCAGGACCTAACACTTTTTTTTCTTAAAAAGGAAAACATCTACTATATTTGCAACACTTCTGAATCTGTGTTTGCTTTTCCCCCCTTCATGTTTTCCAAATCTGACCCACAGTTCACACATGTCAGATCACTGTGTGCCAGTCTTTCCAGTCCACCATGAAAGGTCTCATGTTTTGGGCACATCAATCCCTCCTGAAACTGAGCATCCCTGAACTGAATGAATGCGTTCTCTCAGTCCATTCCTTGTGGAGGGAATCAAGAACTCTGAAGGGGATGCTCAATACTTGTGCCCCACCACGCACCAGTTCCTGTATCACAATTGATAGCCCCCACCCTGTTATCATTCTGAGCTCAGAGTCTGTGGCCATGGAGCTGAAAGCTCCCAACAGTAATGTGACTATTCACCCTACAACAAATCCAAAATAATGAAATCACTCTGACCTGAAACCTTAATACTGGTAATAAATATGGCTGCCCTTATTCTGCTCCATAGGCACTATTATCCGTAAGGGTTTTATTAGCCTGTTACGTGCTGCCTGAATGCCTCAAACTCTTTCATCAAGAGATTACAAAATGCTTGCAGTCTGCCTGTTCATCTTTTCCTATAGCTAGCAATCTGGTAGGTGCATGTGGCACACCTCTAAATCTGAACTAGGAAGACTTTTAACCACACCGTGTTGGCACTGGGATAATTCTGCCTCAGAAGTCAAACATTCCATTTAACTTTGATCTTCAAATCATCTGTTGCAGAGTGAACTCGTTCTTTGAGAGTTGAATGCTCAACTGCACCTTTGCCAGATCTGGCCCACCTCCCTTGTCAGAGGCAACAAGTGAAATCCTTTGACAAGGGGTTGGTTGGCTAGGACCTGAGTCTGCTGGGAGACAACAGAGAAGACCTGGGAGAGACTCCAGAAGGTGAGGAAACAAGGATGATTCCAGAGAGGGAGAGTCTGGAGAATAGGTGTTCTATAAAAGAGCAGAAGGGATTGGCCGTGGGGAGGAGAAGCAGGGTAAGTTATGGTTGCAGAGGGTAGACCCTGTTTAGGGTTCCCAGGGCCAAAACCCTGCACATAATGGGAAGGAAGACTGATTAGAATTTAGGGCAGCTGAGTCCAGTGATTAAGGCCTGGGAATAAGGTGAAGATGAGGGAAGAGAAGACAAATCCTCAAGAAAGAAGGGCTATGCCCTGGGAGACTTGTTTATCTTTGGACTTTGATATCCCAGAAGGGGTGGACTTTTGTGACTTAGCTGAATGGCTAAGTCACCTCCATAACCAAACCATGCTGAATGGTTAAGAGTACCAAACTGTGTGAAGGGAAACTGAAGGAGATGATGGGCCTGGAGCCAAACTGGACTTAATTGTTAGACACCAGATCATTCCTGTAGATCCCCATTGTCCACCCACAGCATGCTGCTTAGCTAACATTTCCGTATCTGCCCAATCAAATTTGGGAGGTATGATTTCCAGCTGTAACTCTTGGGCCTGGCTCCTTCTGCACTTTGGAGCCCAATGGAAACCTATGCCTGCAAATCCACATTCTCAAAGAAAAGGTGGGGAGATGGAGTGTTTATAAGCCTTAACATGAGAAGGAAAATAGGTTACGAAGTTTGAGAGAGCTTAAAATCCTGGTGGTAGCCAAACACAGGATTGGAAGTGTGGTGAGTGCTACATTTAAATTTCCAAGCACTCATTGTAGTTCAGTTGGCCTCTGTGATACCACAAACCTGGTGTGTGCACATGTCCACCTTGGTTCCTGTATCGGGAATGGATGCCATTTAGGCAAAAGGAGATGGTCCTGCAAGGTGGACAGACACACAAGCTATCATTCAGCTATCTGGTCCATTTATAAAAAGTACTTAACCACTTTCCAGGAGAACATAATTCCATAATAACATTGCCCAGAGAAGTGACCCGTGACATATACAATTGTGCTGTCTGCTTGTTTGGGGGCGGGCCCACAAGTTAGACTATTGGATCAATTCCAAAAGCAAGAAAACAAGGGAGTCCAATCGAGTTATCAATCTCTGTCTGTCTGGACTAGATCTACTGAGCATCCCTCAAAGATCCTAGAGACAAATTATTGCTGGTTCTGCACTGATTTGTGAAAAATACAGAATGGAGGGAGAGTAACAAGAGAAGCAAAGGCTAATTACATATTTGTACTCTAATAATAATAATGAAGAGCTAATCAAAGTGCTAACAGAAGAAAATTAAGAGCCTGGTCCTGCACCTTGAAATCAGCACTTACTTTATAGTTTCACTTTTTAAAAAAAAAATAATTAGATTCTAATGTGTTTTTGTTGATTGCCATTTGCATTAAAGTGCCTGCATGCTTCTACATGTTACGTTATATTAACTTGTTTCTTGACTGAATGAAAGAAAATTAGATTTCTAAACATATTCTTGAAGCCAGAATTATTTTTGGCGTCAGTAAAAGCAGCATCTTTTTAAATGCCAGCTTCTAGGTACATGCAGACTAATTCTCATTTCTGGTAAGCAGCCTGTGACATCTTGTTTTGAACCTTTCTTGCTGTCTCATGCAGCCAAACTGAAACTAAAATCAATAGTAACAATTTCTGTTAGTAAGTGGGACCATTAATATGCTCGGCACCTACAAACATAGAGCCCATCCTGTATTTTGGGACAGATTCTGTTTTCCCACTCATTTCTCTGCTCTCCAAAGGTGACCTCGTGATTTTAAACTTCGGGATTTAAGTTAAATGTATTAAAGCCTTAAATGCTTTGGGATCTTGTCTACTTGAAAGATGGCTCCTATCCTTCTTTGAAATACAGCCTCTGTTGTAACAGGATGGGAACTGACAGACATTTTTTGAGTGGCCATTGTCTCTGGAATTTCCTTCTTGCCTTGGTTCACAAGAGCCTGGTTTGGGTTACCATCAAGATATGATGCCTAAGCTTCTCCTGGACAAGAATTTGGGAAATTATAATGGCTGTGTTGAAGTACGAAAGCTGGTTTTTTAGTATTTAAAACTCAGAGCATATTCTTTAATTTGAAGTATGAGGAGGTTTTTCTCAGAAATGGGATGGGGGAATAAAGTAACTGAAGTATTGACTATAATTTTTAAAAAACTCAAAGAAATCATGGAGTCATGCAGTTCTGGTGTAGAGAGAGAGAGAGAAGATAAACTTAAATCAGGGTTAGGACATGACTAATAGGAGCCACGGCTTTTTTTTCACTCTGTCTTCATACAAGTAGTCCCCCTCCTCCCCCCGGTCTGTGAATTATTTGACCTACGTTAATTGAATAAATTATTCACTATTGTTTACTCAGCTCTGATATTCATAAATTATATGAATATTATAACATTATAAATCTCTGTATAGCATTCTGTGCAGGAGTTGGCCAGAAGTAATATTGCTTGCATGCGTCTTATTGGTACTGTAACCCGGTTCCTTAGTGCAGAAAGTCCCTGTGGAGAGCCCATAGATGGGAAGAACTCGCTTGTCAATGAATACTGCAGTTTCATCTAGCAAACAATCTGTATTACCTTGGCATTGCATATAATATTCAGCAGACTGTGTGATAGGTGTCAAGAAGTACAGCTGTTAAGATGAAGTACTTAAAATAATCAAAAGAAGACAAAGTATTCTTTTGTGTAAAGAATGAAAAGCAAAGATTGAGGAAGCCAGTTTTATTTAAAGGCAGTTTTGCCAGAACATGTTCCAGTACTGAAAACAATATTAGAAAGCTATTCAGGCGGATCTCCTGTAACTATATCCTACCATCCTTTAGAAAATATCCTTTGAAAAGGCTTTTGTACAGGTCTGGTGCACGTTCACACACAGAGTATAGGAGTTGTAGTTAGAAAAATTGTGTAAAAACAGACACTTTTTTTTATTATTATGCCAACTGGCATTTTTGCAAGCATTTAGTGTAAATACATCATAATGCTGCAGTTACTTAATATACGTTTTTTAAACATCAAATCCAGCTATTGGAAATAAAATCAACTTTGTTTTTCAATACACATGAAACTTCTTTCTTTCCATAACAAACTGAGCAAAGATTCAGACAAACATTTAAACACTGGCACTGCTCCAGGAGCAGTTAGTATCTTGATGTGGAGCAGATGCTTTGATTAATTTGTTCCTACATAATAGCAGACTTCTTTGTTTTGTCTTATTTTTTAAGTATGTTATACACTCTGATGCTCATAACGATTTGGCATGTGTCTTGCAGGCAAGTTTTCATCTCTTTATTTATTTATTTATTTATTTTTAGCATTTGATATTTATATCCAAAAAAGTAAAAATGAATTGGATGTACACAAATATAATATGCATGGGACCAATATTTTAGGAGAGTTTTGTACATCTGGATTTTGGCGCTGAATATGGGTTAAATTGTCAAATGTGCCAAGTGTTTCACTTTTGCTTTTGTTTTCCCAACTTAAACTAATCTCTCTGCTCTAATCGTCAGGCCCGATTGACCTGTGTTCAGTGCAGGACTTGAGAAAGGTGGAAGTATACCTTAAGGCACTTCTGAAGGTCTTTTGCTTACTAGCACAGAACTGTCTAAACTTGTGTATCTGTCATTCATGGTATATCTGAGCAAATAGTGTGGCTTGCATTGTAATAGGTAGTGGGATGAATTGCAGACCATGTTTCAATGGACCTAACTCCATTCTTCAGATGTGCAGATATGCCATTTAGTAGGTTAGGTACACATCCTAACTGATGGTCTGAATTACATCTCTTTGCATCAAGGAATGGTCCTGCACAGAGAAGCTTGTCCAGTGATAAATCAATGGGCTCTCCTAAGAGACTGCATTGATATCTAAACCGTATCATGCATTTTGATAAATATGCTTTCCCTGTGGCATAATCATGATTGGTGTACATCAGTAGCTCTCAATTTCTTTTATGCTGGAATATCCCAGAATGTGCATGCCACTTAACAATATGGGAAGGGTAGAGTAGTTACAAACCACAGGCTGAGAGCCTTGGGGTGAGATTCTGTGCTGTACCCCTAAGACAGGGGTGGACAAACTTTTTTTGGCCCGCGGGTCACATCTGGGTATGGAAATTTTATGGTGGGCCATGAATGCTCACAAAATTGGGGGTTGGGGGTGTGGGAGGGGGTGAGGGCTCCAGCTGGGGGTACAGGCTCTGGGGTGGGGCTGGGGATGAGGGGTTTGGGGTGCAGGAGAGTGCTCCGGGATGGGACCAAGGAGTTTGGAGGGTGGGAGGGGGATCAGGGCTGGGGCATGATGTTTGGGCACACGAGGGGGTCAGGGGTGCAGGCTCTGGGTGGTGCTTACCTCAAGTGGCTCCCAGAAGCAGTGGCATGTCATTCCCCCCCCTTCCCCAGCTCCTATGCAGAGGCACAATCAGGTGACTCTGTGTGCCGCCCTGTCCGCAGGCAGTGCCCCTGCAGCTCCCATTGGCCTCAGTTCATGGCCAATGAGATATGCGGGGGCAGCGCTTGGGGCAGGGGCAGTGTGCGGAGCTGCCTGTCTGACCCTACGCATAGGAGCCAGAGGGGGCATATGCTGCTGCTTCCAGGAGCCACGCAGAGTGGGGCAAGCCCCCTGACCCTGTTCCCTTGCTAGAGCGCCAGAGCAGGGCAAGCCCCAGACCCCGCTCCCTAGCAGGAGGTTGAGGGCCAGATTAAAACATCTGGTGAGCCAGATGCAGCCCCCAGGCCATAGTTTGCCCATTCCTGCTCTAAGAGATGCTGTGGCTCTGCCCCAACATGCTCTCGCTGCTCCCCACATGTCCCCCTATAGCAGGGTTTGCAAGAGGGTACTGAGAGGCAATTCTAGAGCGGTCTTTTGCAGGGCTTGCAGTGGTGGAATTCTCCTACAACTAGGTAAGGGGTGTCTAGGGCCCCTTTACAACAATCTAAAGGGTTGTCATGGGGATGAGGATCTCATCTCTGGAGTGCATTTGTCTCTGATCTATCTGGTAATATCTGGCGTGGCTTTGCAGAGATTGGCATTTATACCAGATTTGAGCCCTTTTCCTCAAGAAACCTTCCTTCTTTGCCCAAATCAATGCTTCATCCTAATTTAGAGATTTTCAGTCCACATAGGCCACTTGTGTAAATAGATGCAAATCCATTCAGCGCTGTCTCACTGGATAGTGTGAGAGTTCCTGCTCTTTTTCCATTTAAGAGGTTCTGCCAATCTGCTCTTTCTGTACCTGAGTGATTTTATTTTTTTCTACAAAACTAAGATCTTGCAAGAAATGGTTGTAGGAGTGTGACATTGTACCCTGGGTAATCTGGACTGTTGAACAGCTGTGTCCCCTCAATTCTCTAGCCTTGGGAGCCTTTTGCATTGCTTTGCTGTGAGAGCTACTATTCCTGGTCTGGTCTCTCTCTCAGCTTCCAGCATGCAAAATTACTCCCAACTGTATTGTATGAGTCCCATGGCCACCACTCTTGAATTACACCAGCAAATTTCCACTCCTGGACTTTCTCCAAGAAATGTGCATCTTGTAGTGCCCAGCCCTCTCCTTGACAAGAACAAGCTCATATATAAAGTCCATTTTAGTAATAGAAAATGATATGCACAAATATTATCTCAAATGGAGTTTTCCAAACACTTCAGTCCAAGTACAGTAGTTTTAGATGAGACAGGTTTATTAACTACAGAAATATTTTAAGTGATCTCAAGTAATGAGACATAAGTCAGAATTGCTTACAAGAAAACGAAAGTAAAATACACCTAATACCTAACTTATCAAGCTAAGTGGATTCAAAGCAAACGTCTCTGACCACATGCTTCAGCAATCTTACTGGCTGAATTCCTTTCAGACAAGATCCCTCCCTCAGTCTGAGTGGTTTCTTTGTTCCTCAGGTGTTATGGCTGCTGTGGATGGAGAGAAAGGGAGGAATAACTTGGGCCATCTGTTCTCCATTCTTATACTTTTTCTCTTCTTTGAGAATCCTCTCCAGCTGGGGTTCAGGAGACCATCTGTGGGGATGGGAGGGAACCTGCAGGGTTGGGCAAACAGTCCCGCGGGCCAGATGTGGCCTGTACTGTCTGGCCCCCGAGCTCCTGGCCCTGGAGGCTAGCCCCTGGCCCCTCCCTGCTGTCCCCTCTCCCCCGCAGCCTCAGCTCGCTCGCTCCGCCACTGGAGCAATGCTCTGGGCGGTGCAGCTTCAGGGCCGGCCTGACCCAGTGCTCTGTGCTGTGTGGTGGTGGCGGTGCGGCCAGGCTCCAGCCGGGCAGCGCAGCTGTAGCGCCACCAGCCAGCAGTGCTCCAGGCAGCGCGGTAAGGGAGCAGGGGGGGTTAGATAGAGGGCAGGGGAGTTTGGAGTGGTGGTCCAGGGGATGGTGTGGATGGTGGTTGGGGAGTTGAATGGGGGCAGGGATCCCAGGGGCCAGTCAGGAAGGAGTGGGGGTTGGATGGGGCGGCAGGGGGCAGTCAGGAGCAGGGATGCCGGGGGTGGTCAGGGGACAGGGGGAGGTTGGATGGGGCAGGAGTCCCGGGTGGCGGGGGCAGATAGGAGATGGGGGGGCCAGGCCATGACTCTCTCCCCTAACCGGCCCGCCATACAGTTTACGAAACCTGATGCGGCCCTCAGGCCAAAATGTTTGCCCGCCTCTGCTCTAGCGGTTTCTTTGCCAAGATACAAATTGCTCACTCACACCCTTTTTCCTGCCAAAGAATGGCCACTTAACCAGGTGATGGTACATTTGATTTAGTTATCACTTGGCTGAGGTGTCAGTTTGCCTTTTGCATCTGAGGAACTGGTTTCTGGCTGCTTCCCCAGATTTGGAATATGTTTTAACAACATCATACAGTAGAATCTTTACATACAATGTCACCACACATATTTTACCCGGACCATAATCAGCAAATTGTTTTTAAATGATCTCTTACAAGGTGCAGTTTGTACAAAATTTATCATAGTTTTGACAAAGTGGTGGTGAACATACGGTTACAGATTGTCACAAGGAGATTTTGCATCTTGTGTGTGGTTTTTATTTATTTATTTATTTGTTGGTTTTAACTCCAGTGGTAATGCTTTACAAGAGAGGGTTTTAAATGTCCACAAAGAGGAATGAGATGTTTTATGGCTTCTCTATTTTTAAAGGTCATCTGTATTGTAGTGTCTGCTAATCCAGCTCTGACAACAGCCACTACATTCGCCCAAAGTTTTTTTTCAGAGTTCCCTCTCCACTCTGAACTCTAGGGTACAGATGTGGGGACCTGCATGAAAGACCCCTTAAGCTTATTTCTACCAGCTTAAGTTAAAAACTTCCCCAAGGCACAAATTCTTCCTTGCCCTTGGACAGTATGCTGCCACCACCAAGTGAGTTAGACAAAGATTCAGAAAAAGGACCACTTGGAGTTCCTGTTTCCCCAAAGTATCCCCCCAAACACCTTCACCTCCTTTCCTGGGGAGGCTTGAGAATAATATCCTAATCAATTGGTTACAAAATGAGCACAGATAAAACCCTTCGTTTTTTAGGACATTAAAACCAATCAGATTCTTAAAAACAGAACTTTATTATAAACCAAAAAAAAAAAAAAAAGCACCTCTGTAAAATCAGGATGGAAGGTAACTTTACAGGGTAATAAGATTCAAAACACAGAGGATTTCCCCTCTAGGCAAAACTTTAAAGTCACAAAAAAAGGGATAAACCTCCCTCTTAGCACAGGGAAAATTCACAAGCTAAAACAAAAGATAATCTAACGCATTTCCTTGCTATTACTTACTATTTCTGTAATAGATGCTTAGTTCAGATATGGCTTAGGGAGATGTATTTTCCCTGTCCTGGTTCCTTGCTGACCCAGAGAGAACACAAAGGAACACAAAACAAAAACCTTCCCCCACAGATTTGAAAGTGTCTTCTCCCCTTATTGGTCCTTTTGGTCAGGTGCCAACCAGGTTATTTGAGCTTCTTAACCCTTTACAGGTAAAGGAGGGATTAACTCTTTGCAGGGTAAAGAGGGATTTTATGCTACCCTTAGCTGTATGTTTGACAGTTTTTAACCCCCAGACCTAGGTATGGGGTGGTTCTAAACTGATCCCTCATCTACCTGAATTAATTGAAAGCTCTGTGGATATTGAAGAGTGGTCAAATGACAGCTGAAAGTATCAATGGTATCCAGAGGAGCAGTGACAACTAACAGCATTTATGTTGAAAACCTATTGGTTACCTCAATAAATACACTGGAGATTGGTCTTTGTGATGGACCTGTTTTGTATCTGGGGGATAGAGTAATGCTTACAAGGCCTCCTTTTAAAAATCAGTTGGATCATTTCAGCTGAATGGCTCTGTCAGATCACATTTCTCTTCTCTCCCCCCCCCCCCCCAATCCTCATTGCCATTCAATACGGTGTCTTACTACTAAAAATCCATAGTCTATGTCAAACTGTATGGAATGTCTATTTCTATAGACGACATTGTATTATTAAAGCACCTCTCCTGGAAAGCTCTGTGGAATGAAGAATTTCTCTGGGAAGGTGGTGATGTCTACTTCTTTAATTAAACACCAAAATGTCTCCTGACTAGCTGTAAAATGCACAATAAATTGTGAGAGGCTAAAGAGGAAACTTTTTGGGTATGGTAGACCCAATAATGTGTCCACATAAATTTTATATTCTGTCTGAAAACATTGATTTACAGAGCTTTTTTACATGCCTACTAAGTAGCAAGTGACTGAAAATTTATTCTAGCTGCCAGAGGCCAGAAGTGGCCAAATCTTTAAAACAATGCTACAGCTGAATTTGAGTATATTTTATTAAAACGCTTTTTTCTTCAATAGTATTTCAGTGACCTTTCTTTTTCTGTTCATTCCATGTGTTACATGCATAGTTTAGAATTCAAAATCCATGCCTCTGCTTCTGAGACATTCAATCAAAAAACTTACTTATGCAACTAAAAATTCAGTAAAACACTGATCAAAATCACATTAATTATGATACTGGGGAGGTTGAGGTTGCACCTTTGTTCCCATAAGAGTATAACTATTTCATTTAATATTGAGTTTTCTTCTATTCTCCCTCAAATTTTTAATACAGTATTTATTTCTGGAGAGGAGGAGAAGAAAGCTAGAAGTTCAATCAGTAGTGAATTCTTGTAGTACATGATGAATTAGTCTGATAAAATAAAATTTTCTTCATTTAAATTGCCATTTTGTTATGTTAGACTCTGATAGCACATTCTTTGAGACAAATTAAGGAACACACGACCCCTCCAAATATTTCTATCAGTTTTAGAAATTGTAGTTATAGTTAAAGTGCATTCCAAACTGAATAAGTTGCCTTTATAAATTCATTGCATTTTATGTAAGTCATACACCATAGATCTGATGTAATGTATTGTTGCTCTGCAACACAACGAAATATTACTTGAAACTATAAGGAGAAGCCTCGATAACTCTTTAAAATCTGTTCGCCAATAGAAATGCAATACACAAATGAATAACATCAGAAAATATCTTTTTATGAAGGGTTTTTGAGTAAGTGGAGTTCATGAGAGGTTATGGATCACTGTTAAGTAGTAAAATTTCCCTTGGTTGGCTATTAAAATTTGGAAAGATAGAGAGAGCACGTATATTACATTATATACATCAGAGATTGGTTTCTAGGATAGTGTGGATCTCACCCTTACTTATGCATTGTGAATAGTCCAATGTATAAATATGTATTGTACTAAGGGATGATGTCCTTTTGTAAGATTCTGCTTAGAGAGGATTTACAGAACTCTCTGATCTCTCACTTGTCTCACATTTTGCTTCAGCTCATTGGTCTAGAATAGCAAGATTACAAGATTGACTGCTCTTTTCCCTAGTTTCTTTGAGTGTTTTCTTTAACAATGACCCCAAACCTTGCATGAATCTATAGGAAAAAATGGAACTGTCAGTAACCCAGTTACCCTGGTCAGTGCGTGGGTGGTTCATGAAATACTGCTCAAACGTGGTTTATCCAGAGAGAACGAGACAACACCAGTCTGTTTCCCTATCTCCCTCAATAGTTCCCAGGTATAAACTCACTCTCTTAGTCTTTGAAAATTCAATTCAAACGCATACGTCAAGTGGCTGTTTAAGCATGCGGCAACGGATTTTCTCTGGTACCTAAACCTATATAGAACAGTTGAGTACATCTCAGAAAGGTGGTATGAAAGTGACTCTTCACATTAGAATTTTTCTCATCAAAAGTTCTAATCTCCGAACAAATGAACAAAAGTCTCAAGCTCATTTAGAGTGCAAACAATCCAGTATCCAATCTGCAAATCCAGTAAGATTTAAAACTCCTGAGTGAGGAAAACATTTCTCCCTTACTAAAAAAGCATGCGCACCACTTTTATCCATACGCTATTTTAACCACTCTAGCTGAATGAACAATAAGAAAAATCATTTTGTGACCATTTTAGCAGCGTATATCTTTTAATAAAACTTTGTATATCACACTTTATATTTTGGGCAGTGACAGTTTTTTGTTGTTTCCTTTCTCTGTTTATACAGCATTTAGCACAATGGTGTCGTGGTCCATGACTGGAGTTCTAAATGCTATCATAATACAAGTAATACATAATATTCCTTTGTGCGAAAATTTTATAGGAGAGAAGTTCCGTTAATACGAGTCTTCATAGAAAACTAATTTTGATTCTCTGTAGCCAAAATTTCATTTGCCTCAGGTAAGGTAGAAGTGGCTTATAAAGGTTGGGTCCTCAGATCAGAGAGTAGAAACAATACTAAGTGACTAATCTCACATCTTGAGTAAAGGAAAATATCTAAAACACAATGAACAGTTCACTCACAATCCATAGGCTAAAGTATGTTCATATTTAATGTCTATTAAACATACTTGCCTATAAAACAACTAATACGATCGTCTGCAAACAGATTATTCTTCAGAGAAGGGTGGGGGGGGGGGGGGGGGGGGGGGGGATAAATTCACTATGAATAATTCAACTGGTTTTAATCATTTTCTTCAGGCTCCACAGCTAGCCTTTTTGTTTACAGGTCCCCCTGAAGCATTGGATGATTGAATTTTTTTTTATAGATGAATCAATCCCAAATAGCTTACGAGGACTTAAATATTTTTTGACAGAGTCGAATAATATTTGTCATAACAGAAAAGCTGCTTAAGACTGCACAGTTACTGTTCTATTCGATTGTAAATTGCTAAAATGTGTTCAAGTCTATATTTGGCAAAATTGACAGGTCAGATTTGAATCCTCCTCCTTTTAATATAACTAACTTTAGATTGCTCTACTGTCTTGTGTGATCCAGAGGGTTGCTGAATGCCTTGTAATCATCTAGAACTCTCCATTGAAGTCACTGTGAGTTGTAGATGCTCTGACCCTTTTCAAGATTGGGTATAGTAGTACCAAGAGAAGGCATTAATAGTGAGGGATTGAGAACTCCTTCCACTCTAACTTCCATCTGCTCATCAAAGACTTCGAAATCTGAACTGACCTTGCCAAAAGGTTCCTAGTTACGGAAACCACCAAATGGATCAATTCTACATGTGTTTCCAAAACCAAGACTATGCTATTTTAATAGAGGAGATGGCTTAAAATACATAAGAACTCTGTGAAATAACTGAAGAAGAGGGTCATCCTTGAATGTTGTGGTGCTGCTGCTGTTCGTGAAATGCTCAGAGATCACTTCAAATCTCTGCCTGAGGCAAAGTTGTCCAGACTTATTCTGTGGTTAAGGGAAAATTAATTTCACCTAGGGCCTATGGATGCACTTGCTTTGTACTCAGTACAATATTTGTTCTGTTGATGCTTTGATTTGGGAGGCTGTGGGAACCTCTTTTTCCAACAGGTCCAGAAGACTATTGTATTTATGTTCTATTGTGTCTTCCTCTTTCTGCATCCTCTATCTAGCTCCTTTTCCTTTTTCATCCTCACCTTCTCTACTGTTCGGTTGTGTACTCTACCCAGTCATGCTATTTCACACTGAAGTTCTCTGTTAATACAGCTTCCTGATCCACTGCATTTTGATGTATCAGAATGTTGGTCAGTCTACATCTGGCCCACAACCATTTGACAGTCTCTGGCTGAAGCTTCTAAGAGAAACTGTTTGTTTTTCCTAAAGTCCACTTGTCTTATGTCCTAGTGTTGGATCAGGGTATTTTCCTTTCTCTCTTTCTCGCGTGCGCGCGTAATTTGGAGGCAGGGTAGCATTGTTGCCTGAGGAAGACGTGTTCTCAGCTCTGATCACAGCAGCTTGTGCAGCTTTCATCAAGACTTAGTATTTTACCATAGAAGGCGTGAGGTTTGATTCTACCTTAGCCAGACTAATTGTCACATCCCTAGACATAATGTATCAAGTTTGTGTTTGTACCTAGATCTTTCTAGAAGAGTTGAATATGGTTTCTGTTCATCCGTGGGTGCTAGAGTTCTGCAGGCATCAACCAAGAGATTCACAAAGCTTTGAGAACTGCAAACATTACATATTCTTATCATAATTTAATCCATGTTTCTCCCAAGCAGAATGAATCTCAGAAATGTAATATCTGTTTCTCAAGTTAACGTAAATAACACTAGAATTAACTTATAATTGAGGACAATGACTAAGATTTGACCTAGGAGAGTTTTCTGAAGCTCATTGTCCATCTACAGTATGAGTATGAGCATGGATCGTGGATTGAATGAGCAATTCTAAATTGATTTAATATTCATAAGGACAGAAAGTGATTACAGGATCTACATTATGCCTGGCACTTAAGTTTTCCTGTTAAAATGGAATGTTACAGAGAGGGGAAAAAAGCAATTGACCATGTTGTTAGCCAGAGGCCTCCTAGAGCTATCGCAGTCAAGGTTACCAGACTTGATGTATTAAGTCTAATTGCTAATTTTATTGCAGATGCTTTGTTTAGCTCAGAGACAGAGGGAGAATCTTACCCATAGGGGAGTTTGAAGATTGAGCCAATATGTCTAACCTAGGAATACAGCCACAGGAAATATCCAGTACCTGACAATAGTCACCTATCTGAAAGATTTGGTTGGAGGACTGAATATTTCTCTAAAGCTCTCCTTTGAGATGATTTATCTAAGGCACCATCAAACAGGCTAGATTCCAGAAAAATGCTAATTTGTTTGCTTTAATCATAGTTCCTACAATTTATATAGGACTGAGAGAGGATAACTTTTTTGATTTATCTTAGTATGTAATCTAGAAGAAATTTCATAACACTGAACTTTCTCACTGAACAATTTCAATATTCCAGTATCATAAGAAAACAAGAGAGGTTTTCCTAGATCTGTCAGGAGAAATAAATAAGCAGTGGATTGGTCTGTTTAATAATCTCCTGTGTATCAGGAAAAGTGCTATATGCCTGGATTTAAAACCAATATCCTCGTTTTTGTGAACAAATGGAAATATTATTATTTGATCTCTGCTGAACACAAGGTTGAAGATTCCGGTTATGTAGGTAATGAGTTGGAAGATGCCAGTTCTCAAATGTAGGTATTTGAATAAAGGAATATGTGGAGTAGGGCTAGGTGAATGGGGTCAGTACTAGACAGTGTAGTGAATGTTTCCTTATAGGATTGCTGCATATCGGCTATTGGAATATAGGTGAGTCAGAAGAGGGGCTAGTAGATGTGTAACTTGATGATGGATCCATGGACCCCTCTCCTGTTGGTCCCTGGGGCCATGTAACCTTGAAGAGATGATAGCAGCCAGAGTGGCTTTGCTGTTTTGTGGGCAGAAGGATTTCTTGGCAAAAATACTCAGGAGTGAAAGGAGGAGGGAAAATAATACTGCAGAAAACTTTCAGTACTGCTGATTATGCAGTGTATGTCCCATTCACAGTTAAAGTGAAACAAGTAGTTGTACTATTGTGCTTAGACAGTACTTAGGCTACTTTACACTCAGCGAAATATCTCCTTTCCTTCAAAAAAGCATACATCTGTCTTGCTCTAAGACACCTGGCAGTGTGAATGTTGGTGTTATAATTTGAGCCTATTTCATTTAAAGGTTATGCTTGGAACGTCATGTCCAATAATACAGTGGGTGTGAATCATAATACCATAGTTCACATGATGTCATATCTTCTTATTCAATTAAGAAAAAGCAGAAATCAGTTAGCATAAACACATGTGCATATTAGCTGAAGCATGGAAAGCTTTGTCCAAGAAGAGCCTTGAAACATGTTCTCCTATAACATAGTTATGGCTGCTGGTGCCATCTTCTGAAGGCAGTGTTGTTGAATGTTCTTAGGTTTTTATATTTAAATCAGACTTGGCTGTATGAAAATATGTCTAATCTCCGATTCACAGCAGTACGAGTTCAAAGTCTTTGTCTTCCAGACAGTCTTCCAGGTGTTTGAGGTGGGGAAAGTATGAAATTGAAATATCTGAACACACATTGACACCTTTAACCAAATTGACTTCTAGGTGTTCCCCCTAAAAGTACAGTTGGCTTAATTCTGAGATATTTGGTGGTAATCTTGAAAAAGTAAAATACTCTACTAAAGAATCTTGTTTCTTCTGTCTCCTCTATAAGCAGTGGGTGACAGCCTACCTTAGTTGAAATGAGAGGAACAGGGGACTGGGCATTTTCACCAAAGGAAATATCTAGTATTTTGCCTCTCATTTTCATCATGAATCTGTTAAGGTGAGGTATCTGGAATGATGATGGAAATTATTATATCTTTTTGAATGTTGTATCTGACCTACTTAGTTTAGTCAAGGGAATCTAAGTCCGAGTTGGAGGGCCTGTTAGAGCTCGAACTTCCACAAAAACCATTACAACTAGTGAAAGCTCAGTAAGGGGTTCTGGTAGTATTACATTCCCATACAAACAAGTCAGGTGCAACACCCTCCTCCCCCCCCCCACTTCTTGACTTTTTGGGAGGTTTCTATGTCCACCATCCAGACTATTTCGAGCAACTCACTGGAGGCAGAAGTTACCATATTACCAGGTACCTCTGAGTCCTCCTCACTGAATTTGTTGTGATTCTTCTTGGGGCAGTGGAGACCCATTTTCCTTTTAGGACTCTACTGTAGTGTTAGAGATCAAACACCTCAAAATGATCCAACCTTGGGCAGTCTCTAAACAGTCTTAAAGCATACCCACAAATCCAGTTCTCAAACGATATTCCACTGTACATGGGGTTTTTCTTAGCGTGAGGTTGAAGAACAGCCTAAACGTTCTTTAACCACAGTTCCATGCAAACACTTAAGTCTGTCACAACCAGCTTCCTGTTGATAAGCCATCTTGGTTCCACTGTGACACAACAGTCCTCGGCACCAGAATTTTTAGTACAGCTTGACTGGAGCATCTGCCCGCCAGTTGCATAATGTGAACAACTAATCAAAGAGTTCTAGATTGGTGTATCAAAGACTATAAAAAATTTAACTGATTGCTCCTTAATTAGTAACTTGTTTGTTCTCAGCAAGAAATAGATTTGTATTTTACTGTTACCACTTTCCTAATTCTGAGACTAGGTTTTCTTATGTCATTGCCACTGTGCAAATTTTTCTCCTGTCTAAATCATAATTGCAAAAGCTCCTGGTATGTCATCTTTAGTTTTTAATTTAGAATTCTGAAACCAATTTTACCAACTTTCTTAGTTAGCTACATATACTTATTTTAATTATATTGGCAAGAGAAACTAAATTCTTTGTAAAGTACGGTGCCCAACTATTTTTATTACAGTTGCCTTTCTCAAGATTCTTTTAAATTCCTCTTCCAGTTAAAAAGCAACTGAGAATCAGAACTTGACTATAAACATGCACTGACTTGAGGGCACTAATAATTTTCTTTTATAACCAGAAAAAAGATTTAGAAATTATTGATGTCAAAGTACAGGTTAGGCTGGACATGCACCACTTACCTTTCATTTTGCTATTTTGTTGTCATGATTGGCAATTGTAAGAGTCTGAAACCATCTCCTGTTAAGTATTTTGGGTTTTATGTTATAATGGCAACAGTTTTATTCTTGGTAAATCTTTCCTCTTTTGTGCTATACATGATTTACATGAGTAAAGCACTAAATTCACTCAGGGCATTCAGTTGTCTTCCTACATGAGGGATAAAAAGTGCACTTTTCAGAAAGTTAAGCCATAAATACATGCTTGAAATTACAGTGACATGTGTGTGCACACATGTGCATTGCCTATACTATAGAATGTAGAGCAGATTTTAAAATATATATCACAAGAGACGTGCTTTTGCTTTGTCTCCTCCATGTTGTCAAATAACTTCTAGTGGGTTGTGCCAAGTACAGACGCACCTAATTGGAGGGGGCGGGAAGAAGTCTGTATGGTAAGGTATGCCTCCAAACTCCACTTGCAAGTGTAACAAAAGGAACATGCAAATGAGCAGGTATTTTAAGCCTCTTCCATTATCAATGATGCACAGTAGGCAAGGCAAGATAAGATTGCAACAGTAGGGATCCTTTTTTTTAAAGACCACTTTTATTGTTTTCTAAAGTCATAGATGTGTCTTCCATTTTTGTCATTTTGATGAATCCCAGAAGTTTGAGAGTGCCATTTTAAGCCTTTGGGATCTGAAGGTTTTTCTGTGGGTGGGGGGAGATGCCTGAAATGACACTCTGTATATAACTGTTAGTTACTTGAGATGTTTGTTTTGTATTTATCTGAATGAGTAAGATCACACTGGGAATGGTCAATCATTATATCCAAGTCTCAAAATTGTTCTGATTTACATGATTAGAGCAAATTATCTCATATTGGAGGCAAAACTATTTTAGATATATGGATACTCCTCATGTAATCACAACATATAGATTGGAAGTCATATGATCTTAATAAAAAACTCTTAAGGAGAAGAATGAAAGGAAAAGAAAATCCTTACCATTATGGTGTAAAAGAGAATGAGAGCATCTTAGCATAAATGTGGTGTCCCTATTTAAAAGTGTTAAATAAACGTTGTAAGAATCGCTATGACTGATTATTTGTTTGGGTGGGTGTGTGGTGATGTCTCCAAAAACCTAAACAATAAGTACCTTATTCTGATCAAAAACATTAAGTAGATTTCAACTCTTGTCCTTTTTAAAGCAAAGCCATCCCTGTTTAGGGTAGTGCTTAAGCATTTATTTTAGTCCCTTTGAACCCAGGAAAGTGGATCAGTATATTGGTGGTGCTCAACTCCCTCTCATCTCCTCCGGCAACAGCATAAAAAAACGCTCACCTTTGTGCTGTGCATCCCTTTGTCTTGCCCATTTCCAACCTTGTGCACTGGAATTGTGTCTCTGGCCCACTGTTTGCAGGGGCAGAGTGGTGAAGGAGGCAGCAGTGCAGGAGGTTGCCATAGATTTTTGAGCCAAATCCTGCGCCTCATACAATGAGGATGTGTGATAAATGAAGGGGGTGGGGAAGGATCACTCCCTTTTTATGGACACCCAGCCAGCAGCTATAAAATCCCTCTTGGTAGCTGTTCTCTAATTGCTCTACCTGTAAAAAGTTAAAAAGTCTCACTAGTATGCATAGGTAAAAGGAAGTGAGTGGTCACCTGGCCAAAAGAGCCAATGGGAAGGCTAGAGCTTTTAAAATTTGAACTTTTTAAAATTGAAAAAAGACTCCCCTTTTGTCTGTCTGTCTGTTCTCCCGGGGAGAGGCGGACAGGGCAACATATATGATGTAAGAAGCTTGGGCCAGGTATGAAAAAATCATCAGAATCATTTAAAACCCCAGATATACTGATGATTTTTTATTACAAGTATTTTCACTGTAAAAAAACAAAAGAAATAGTATTTTGCTATTCACCTAATACAAGTACTGTAGTGCAATCTCTTTATCATGAAAGTTTACAAATGTAGAATTATGTACAAAATAAATTGTTTTATTTTTGAATGCAATGTAAAATTTTACAGCCTGCAAGTCCACTCAATCCTACTTCTTGTTGAGCTAATCGCTCAGACAAACACATTTAGTTATAATTTGCAGGAGAGAATGCTGCCCGCTTCTTGTTTACAATGTCACCTGAAAGTGAGAACAGGCATTCTCATAGCACTGTCATAGCTGGCGTTGCAAGATATTTATGTGCCAGATATGCTAAAGATTCATATGTCCCTTCATGCTTCAACTACCATTCCAGGGCTCATACGTCCATGCTGATGATGGGTTCTACTCGATAATAATCAAAAGCAGTGTGAACCAACGCGTATTTATTTTCACTATCTGAGTCAGATGCCACCAGCAGAAGGTTGTGGTTTTTTTGTTTGTTTGTTTTTTGGTGGTTCAGGTTCTGTAGTTTCTGCATCGGAGTATTGCAATTTTAAGATTTCTGAAAGCATGCTCCACACTCAGTGTTGATCAGATTTTGGAAGACTTGAGATTCTTAAATCTTGGGTCAGTACTGTATCTATCCTTAGAAATCTCACATTGGTACCTTTTTTGCATTTTGTCCAGTCTGCATTGAAAATGTTCTTAAAATGAACATGTGCTGGGTCATCATCTGAGACTGCTATAACATGAAATATATGGCAGAATGCAGGTAAAACAGAGCAGGGGACATATAATTCTCCCCCAAGGAGTTCAGTCACAAATGTAATTAACATTTTTTTTTTTTTTTAATGAGCATCATCAGCATGGAAGCATGTCCTCTGGAATGGTGGCCGAAGCACAAAGGGGCAAACAAATGTTTAGCATATCCGGCACGTAAATACCTTGCAATGCCGGCTGCAAAAGTAGGAGCATTGCCAGCAGATTGAAAGAAGTGATTATTCCCCTCTATTCAGCACTGGTGAGGTTACTTCTGGAGTATTGCGTCCAGTTTTGGCCCCCCCACTATAGAAAGGATGTGGACAAATTGGAGAGAGTCCAGCAGAGGGCAACGAAAATGATTAGGGGGCTGGGGCACATGACTTATGATGGGAGGCTGAGGGAAGTGGGCTTATTTAGTCTGCAGAAGAGAAGAGTGAGGGGGGATTTGATAGCTGCTTTCAACTACCTGAAGGGGGATTCCAAAGAGGATGGAGGTAGGCTGTTCTCAGTGGTGGCAGACGACTGAGCAGTGGTCTCAAATTGCAGTGGGAGAGGTCCAGGTTGGATATTAAGAAAAACTATTTCACTAGGAGGGTGGTGAAGCACTGGAATGGATTACCTAGGGAGGTGGTGGAATCTCCATCCTTACTGTTTCTTAAGGCCTGGCTTGACAAAGCCCTGTCTGGGATGATTTAGTTGGGGTTGGTCTGTCTTTGAACAGGGATTGGACTAGATGACCTCCTGAGGTCTCTTCCAATCCTAAGCTTCTATGATTCTAAGAAGAGGGCAGCATTAGCTCCTATAAATGTAAACAAATTTGTTTGTCTTAGCAATTGGCTGAACAAGGAGGAAGACTGAGTGGACTTGTAGGCTCTGAAGTTTTATATTTTGTTTTTTGTACACTTTTTGATTTCAATTACAACACAGAATACAATATATGAAAATGTAGAAAAACATCCAAAAATATTTAATACATTTCAATTGGTATTCTATTGTTTAACAGTGCGATTAATCACTTATTTATTTTGCGTTAATCGCGTGTGTTAACTGCAATTGACGGCCTTAAACCTCTTTAAATTGCCTTCTTGCGTACTTGGACTAAAGTGTGTTCTGTATATGCACCTACTTACATGAGAAACAGTGCCTCTGGAGTGTGTATCCAAAACTAAGTTACAATATACCATACTGTATTACATCACTACAAAGCACCATATACATCAACAGTCAATGCATGTAACTCCTGTTAATGTAGGCTCAAATTGTATATGTGGCTTGAGGACAATATGGTGCTCATAATATGAAATTCTTAGTAAAGCCATTTTAAATTGCCAAATAACAATTGTGTAGTTAAAGGGGAAAAAGGATAGAGGAGAACTGTCAGTTTCTCAAAGACACAACATCAAACTATCCTGATGCAAAGGAAAGCTAAGAAGAATAGTAATATGCCAATATGACTTCATCAGGAGCTTTGCAGTGACCTGAAAATCAGAACTGAATCCTACAAACGGTGAAAACATAGACAAGTTTCTCAGAATGAGAACAAAAGAATAGTGCAGTATGTAGGGACCAAGATGAGTTACACTTGGCAAAGGACATAAAAAGCAATAAGAAGAGGTTCTATAAATACATGAGCAGCAAGAGAAAAGTACAGGAAAGTGTAGGTCCACTACTTAGCAGAGAAGGAGAGCTAATAAACAGATGACACCAAAAAGTCTGAGATGTTTAATACATATTTTGCTACTGCCTTTGAAAAGTGGAACAAAGAGGACCTGAGGAATTGCAGAACAATCAGTCTACTTTTGGTAGCTGTGAAGATATTGGAACAAAATGATTAAATGGTCAATTTTTAACTCCCTAGAGGATAATGGGATAATAGCTGCATGGAATTGTCAAGAATAGGTCATGCCTAATGAACCTAATTTTCTTCTTTGAAAGAATTATTGACCTAGTAGATAGGGTGCAAGCAGGAGATCTAAAAATAAGGATTTATCAGTAAGGTTTTTGATGCAGTCTTTCATGACATTCTATAAGCCAACTGGGGAAATATACTCTAGATGGAAATTACTATGAGATGGGTGCAGAAGTGTTTGAAAGACCATACTCAGAGGTTAATGGCTTGCTGTCAAACTGGGAGGACCTATTAAGTAGGATCCCACAGGGGTCAGTCGTGTCTGGTACTATTCATAATTTCATTAATGAGTTGGATAATAGAATGGAGAGAATACTTATAAAATATGCAGATGACACCAAGCTTGGAGGGGTTGCAAGCACTTCAGCAGACAGGATTAGAATTCAAAATGACCTTGAGCAATGAGAGTTGAGGGAACTTGTCTCTTGGGAGATTCTCTGTACTTTGTAGGTTAGAGCCCATACTGAGGATGTTGATCACAGAAAGTTAGTCATAGACAGGCTCCATACAATGAGTTGGTGGTCTCCTCCTACAAGGGGCAGAGTACATCCCATTGAAGTGGAAAGTGAGGATTGTGAGCACTTTTCAGGAGAGGACTTGATATTTTTATCCAAAGATAATGGCTGAAATTAGAGCTGGGTGGAAAAAGATAAATTTGTTTCATTTAGACTTTTGAAAACTGAGAAATTTTGTCATTTCCACCCACCAAAAACTTTCATAAAAAGACTGAAAAGTTTCTTAGTCCAAAAATGTCTAGAAAAGGCACATGGCTTCCTATTTGTGTACACCAATACCTGCTCCATGCATCCAAATTTGAAAATTATATGTGCAATTTTGACTGGCTGTAATCACACATGCTTTTTGAAACTGGCCCTTAAATGTTTCCAGTTCTCTACTGTCGGAGAAAAACAGAGTTCTCACTATTTGTTTAGGTATAGCAAGTCATATGCTTTATTAACTCTCACAGTTGCGCAGAGGGAGAGAGCTAAGCAGGTCTCTCCACAGGTAAACAATTACAGCAAGCATTTATACCTTTTGTTACAGACAATAATGAGCAACAGTTGCATTTTGTTTATACATAGGCCATCTTGATATCTCATTTCCTCACTTGTTTTGACTCTTGCCAACATACAATATTTTCTATACCTTATCTACACAAGGTCTTCTACACCTTATCTATACCAGGTCATAATGACTTCTTACACAGTTCTTTCTCACCCGCCTCACACAATCCTCGCTTCTACAAATCTCGCGTTATCAGGGTTACAGTTAGCCTGACTCTTGCTAACGAACTGTCATGTATTGCATCCCCTTCCTGTCAGTTCTTTCTCTGCTTCCACACTACCTAGTGCAAAGATTGATGATTATTGTTCACTAAGCAATAATATATATTTTAAAAAGTAAAAAACCTGCTTTTAAATTTTTAAGTAACTGCAAAATTGTATGCATTTCTGGAAAAAAAAATTATATATATATAATCGAGCCTTGCTTTGGCTGGGTTATTGAGGTAATAAGTACAGCTCTTGTTCATTACCTTTTACTTTTGGGTGTTTTAGAACATTTCAAAATAGAAAATTAATGTTAGCTTTAATAAAAGATACTGTCAACCCCACTTTTTTGAAAATATAATCTAAATCCCTTTGGTTAAAATAACAGGATATTGTTGCTGCTATAACAATTCATGATGCAGTTCAAGGGCCTGGTATAATGCCATCAACTTTTTTCTTGTAGGTTTATAACTCGAGGATGTCATCTTTGACTTCTCATTCTCTTGTCCCACATGCTCAAACCATATCCAAATTTTGCTGCTTATCCCTCAGAAAGAAAATTATGGTTTGTAGAAATATTTTAATCTCAACATTTTAAATGCTCATTCAGCTCATCTCCTGCCTCAGATTACTTTAACTATCACCTCTCTGCCCTCTTAACATCCACATCACTTCAGTCCATGCAAAACAACCACTAAAATAATCTTGCCTGTCAATCTGACTACATCAGCTCCTCCTTTAAATATTTCCTACTTGCTCTCCCTTATTCACCACATTAAATCCAAGCTTTATTCTTGTTTCAGGCTAGGGACCTGCATGCTTTTCTTATCTGATCTTTTTCATCATCCTTTTTCCACATCTCACTGCACTATCAATAATGCTTTGATATGTTGTTGTCTGCTTCTCCTAGAAATGTCATCTTGTCCTCTTCCATACTGGAGTCTCTCCACAAGGCCACCCTTCTTGCCTTCAAATCCCACTGAGTGAACCTTCTCTTTAAGACTAGAGCTGTGTGACTGACTTTTTTTTCAGTTTGGAGGGTGAATCTAATAATCATCATCTCAGGTCAACAAAATGAAATTCTTTTGAATTTTTGGTGAAATAAAGTTTAGAAATTCATTTTGGGTTGAACAAAAGTTTAATTTTTTTAACTGTTTATAAAAATAAAATGGAAGTAAAATTTTAAACAAAGTTGCTTCAAAAATCGAATGTTTAGTTTCAACTTTTAAAATGGAACATTTGGATTTTTTCCAGATTATTTTTGAGTTTTTTAACTGAAACAATTTGGCAAATTTAACATGACACACTAAAATATTTGTTGACCCAAATCTGTGTTTTTCAGGGAAGGGAAAAAGTTTTGTCCAAAATACTTTTCCCAGCTCTAATTATGATGTTGCTTAGTGAATACTAGTAGAGTATCCCTGAGTACTCTACAATCTTGCCATAATAAATATCTTTTTAAAACAAACCACCTGACTAATTCCCCTTTACCCTCCGTGTGTGTGTGGTTTTTTTTTTTTTCTTTTTACATACGGTCTTGGGGGCAGAAAACATTTAGTCTTTAGTATTTGTAACATTGTGGGCATTATAGGACACAAGCAGATACATTTGATAAATGCTGTGTTGTATATCTTTCTACGTGTTGAAATCATGCCCTGAGAGCTCACAGTTTAATTAGGTCCTTTGCACATTTAATATAATAGTCGTAAGGAGCACAGAGATTCAACAAGGTCGTTAAAAATAAAAATGTCATAGTTGGAATATAACAATGGCAGTTACTGAGCTAATAAAGAAGTACCGTTAAACAATGTGTTGCAATGTAAGAATAACTTCCTTAGACTTCATGCTTCACTGCACTTCACATGCTTCATGGTATAGACTGTGAACCAGATTCTGATCTCAGTTACACTGTTGTAAAATCTAGAGTACTTCCGCTGATTTCACTAAAGTTGCTCTGGATTTACAGCGATGTCACTGAAAGTACAATTTGGCCCTGCGACTCAGAAATTTTGAAAAGTTTTTTTAAGGGTTTAGAAGCTTCAAAATTCAGTATTTGAAGGAAAAAATACTCCCTTGAGCTCCAGTTTTGGAGGCTTCTAGATCCTGAGAATAGAAGGCAAAAATACATGCTTAAGAACTGGATTCTCTAATCCTCTTCTACTCCCTTTGGACTACTCAGGAGGTGGAAAGAGGCTGTAAACTGACTGCAGCTGGCCAGCAGAGAATTTCCTGCTAGGAGAAAAATCCCTCCTGGCACAGATGTGTGAGCTCCAGGTTTTGCACTTTCCTTCTCTGCATAGGGTCGTGGTGAGGGAAAGGACCTGGGCTGAATTGCCCTGAATTGCAATCCTGGACAGGCGTAGGTTTCATTAAGAACTGTGGCAGTAGCTATAGGTGATTTGTTTCATCCTGGGATGGCCTGAGAATTGTCAAGTTTAGCTTGGTAGAGAAGATAATCTAGTCTTAATTCTTCATGAACTGCATTTGGGACCCTTTGAAAATGCCTGCTTCTGTATGATTTTGTCAAATGCTATTTGTCACTAAGAAAGTCAGTGAAAGAGACACGCCTCTGAGTAGGGTTTTGGTTAATTTCATCAAAGAAAAGATAAATATTGAGCCATTTAATTTGTATAATATTAACACTGCTCAACAGTTTTTAGATAAATGCAGAGTATTTTGGCTTCTTTCAGCAGGAAAAAAGTGGTGTTTGATTTTGACCTTTGCTGATAAAATAGGAAGTTAGGAAAGTTAGGAATAAAATCTGCTGAGAATGCCGGTGCTATTTATTACCTTAGATAGTTATCAAAAATGCAGACTTCAAAATTAATTACTATATCCAGGTGTATTAATCAAGAAAAGTTCCTAGCTTAATGCACTTTCCACTATTTCATGTGTTTTTAGAACTCTAATAGAAATACTGAAGGATGAATGAAGGAGACCTGAGAATCATTTTCCATGAACTTCCTTTTAGCCCTGAATTTTAGGAAATGTACTGGGGAGTCTCTCTGTTCACTGATGTGTATTTAACCTACTGTTTAAATGTCACTGATGGATTGAAGTTGCTTGCAGCTTTCAGTCCGTAAAGGCAGGAGCAATGTCTATTCTCAGCTCTTCAGGAGCAATAATTAACAGTAATTGGTGACTCATAGAACACTCTGCTGTTTGCAATCAAAGTCAGGCTTAGCAATTTAAATGGCAAAAGAATTATGTTCGAAGTATTTGTAAAGTAAGAAAACAATATTTTTATTAGACTAATGCAAGGTTTCTCAGCTTTTGCATAATGTGGATTTTGGAGTGTTTCCTGGGGACTTTTCCCACCCTTTCATGGTTTTGCAAACCACCTCTTTCTCCCTTTCATGATGACTTAACATCCCGGTGACAACTACAGAAATTATTTGGAAACAAATAACTAAGTATTTAGCTGTAGTCTAATACTCTTTAGAAATTGGAAACAAGGAGAAGAAGCCAGCCTAACCAGTAATTAGGAGTTCAGTCTAGATGACTGTAAAGATCCATTCTGGTCTTAGAATCTATGAATGACCAGTCAGTTCAACATGGCCCACAAGCAAATGTTCTGTGGACCACAACAGTTTGGAAATTTCTGGGATAATGCATTTACTCTGATTAAGCATTTCATGTGACTCGTAAATTGGTTTGGAAGGTGGGATGTAGGTATGAAGAATGGTATCTTGGGTGACGCACAGGCCCCTTAGTCAGGATCCCAGGAGTCTGTAGGAGAGCCAAGAATAGACTTCCTTTGTGACTTTTGGGGGTGATATTTCTTTACCTCACAAGACTCTTGAGAAGCTTAATTTGTTAATGTTTGTCAGACTACTTTAGAGTCATGGATGGGAAATGTTATGTAAGTGTAGATGATGATGGACCTTTTAGCAGCAAATTCAATGTCTTCATTAGGCAAGACTATTCAAGATAAACTGACACAAATATCCTACAGGTAATGTTTGCCTTCTGGATATCAGAGCGTTTTTAAAAAAAACAAACCAGTGTGTTTTCTTAATTGTGTCATTTAGTTGCCTCTTAGTTGAATTCTCAAATTTAAATTGGAGTTAATCTTCTGCTTTAAGATTAGAATAGATCCCTATTGATTATTTGTGTGCTGTGAAAATGAGACAGGTCTGGAACACTTTTTTTTAATCATGCTCTCTCTGAAAAAAGTCTATGGATTTATTGAGGAAACAGATATAGAAACTTTCACTTGAAAGAGTATTATTTGAACAGTTGTTACTGCTTTAATAGATATTAAAATTTGATTAAAGTTATTTTTTTAAATTGGCTAAACTAAAACATTTAGAGTCAAGATCACGTCCAACTGCACGAAGAGACAAAATATGTGAATCTGTAAATAAAATGTGCATCAGATATATATGGTGTTTTTTGCTTGAGAGTCATTTTTAGTAGGCTTCATTGTGTATCTCTGGAAGCTAATTCACAATGAGCCTAGAAAGTTGAGACGTTATGATAAAAATAGAAACAAAACTATCCTAGACATACTCTGGTCATCCTTTTGATTTAACACTTGAGACATTTTATGAAAGGGAGGCATGGTCCTTTTTATGACAAATTATTATGGCAGTTAATATGTCATTTCTAGAAGCTAACAGACTTTCTATTATATTTAATGTGTACACAGTTACTCTAAAATAATCCTGGTTAAAGTCAACATAGTATGAATATTTAATTTACATATCTAATTACAGGTAGAACAGGATACACAAATTATTAAGTAGAGAAATAATAAATCTAGTATTTCACTGTTAACTTTTATTTCCCTTCATTTTATTTTTCCTGATGAGAATATTCCAATACAGATATCCCAGATTCAAGGGATGGCTTCTGGTCCTGACTCTTGGATAGGCAGATGAGCTAATGATAAAACTTCAAAGTTTTGCTACCTTCTTCCCCTCTCATATTTAGAATGCCTCCTCCCAGTGTTGATTCTCCATCTGCTGACCACATAAAAACATGTTCTATTGGGAAATATCAAAGAAATTCCCCTTCCAGTTACAGCCACAGTAGATCAGATATTGTCTGCATCACCCAGGACCAGGCAAGTGCTCACTTCTTGCATGGGTCCTTTAAGTTCTTGAGGATAATAGAGATCCTGGGAAGATCGTAGTGGTGGTGTTGGATTAGTGGAAATCTTCTATCTACCCATCTGCAGCTGCTCTCTGTTCATGGGAAGAATGGCAATTGGTGGTGCTCCATCTGGATATGTACTGTATTACTCTGTTAGGGTACCTTGGTAGCTTCCAGGAACAACTCCTGCCTAAACCATGCAATAGGTGTAGCAGATAAGAGCAAATGGCACTTGCTGCTCTAAGGAAAGCATTAAACACCAAAGTTGGAGCCAGGAACATTACATTACATAACAAAATATGGTGACAATGCAATAGACTAAAACGTAGTACCTATTGTAATGTTTTATGACAAGTCGTTATGGGGCATTGCATCAGTTCAGCTAATGCTGAACTAAGGCAACTTATAGATATGGATAAGATTTTTGTCATGGTAAAATTAAGCAAAATTCACAGAACAGTCACGGTAAAAATGTACAAAATCAGGGTATGGTCATGGGGAGGAGGGCTGAAGTCAAAGCCCGTCTGTTAAAGTCACAGAATCTGTGACCAAATCCATATCCTTACTTAGACATTAAAGTAAACGTAACCACTACTTACTACAACAAAGACTTACATTTAAAAAACACTTAAATTTACACAGGAACATTCACCCATTAACATTATTATTAAATTAACAAACTCAATCCCTCCCAGAGTGTGCACTCCACCACAGTTCTAAAATCTCAGATACTTCCTTGCGATGGCAAACTTGTTGAATGGGAGTTCAAGGGCAGCACTAGGTATCTCTGAATTAGCAGAGGCATCCTAAGTAATAGGAGTGAGATACTTTTTGCACAGAGCAGATTAAAATGGATACAGTGATAGTTGGTAATAATCATGGTTCTAAAACAGCCACCAACTCTAAGCAGGTCATCTCTTTTCTTATATGCTCCCTGGTCTTCACCTCCTCTAGCATGAGATGAGACACTGTCCCTAGCATAAGCCAGACCCTCATGAGGATCAACAGGGTGTCCTCAAATAAGGAGTAGAGTCTTTGTGCTTGTGGGCACAGCTCAGCATCTGCCAGTAGAACCTGCACTTTCTGGCTGTGGCTTTGAGTGGCTGGCTGCTAAGGAGGAGTAAATATGCTGGAAGCTAGTGGTAGCAGGTGTGGCATAGCCTTAATACCAGTCACATAGTCTCAGCAGGGATAGTTTGAGAGTGGAGTCTCCCAGATCTCTAGATCTAAACACAGGTAACTGCTACCAGCTCCTTTCCCACTGGTCACCTAAACCTGGTAAGGTAGCACACAGAACTCAAACAATCATAGGGATATTTGAATGTAAATGACCCTTAATTACTGATGTCCACTCATAGGCATCAACCAGTATCTGAAGTTCAGTACAGAGGATATACAAACTTTTTAAAATTGTTAGCTAATATCTTTAACACTCCATAACACCTATGCCCTGTCTACACAAAGAAAAAAAGGTGCTTTTTAAAAATCAAGTTAGCTCAATTGCGTTGTCTTAACATGATTGCAAAACCCCTCCACACTCTTAACACTCAGACACAGTCTAATATCTTTACAATAGTGTTTGCTAGTGATGTCACCTAGGGAACAATCTGAAATGATTGTAAAGGTTTTTAATTCATCAACATAGGTATTATGGGGTGTTGAGAATCACATTCGCTAACTACTTTTTTTTTTTTTTTTTTTAAATCATGATTTTCTTCAGATCTTGTGACAGGCCAGGCCATTGAAAGATAATTTCTACAGTTTCTTATGATTGAGATTTGGACCTGGGTAGGAGTGAACTTTTTAAGACTGAATACAGGCATAAAGGAAGTGATGCTAGTGAGCCAGGAATGGAGGGGAAGAGTGGGAATGGAGAAGAAATTGTTTTGCATGTATTGTGCCACCCTTTCACAATACATTTGCAGTGTCAGACTCTCTACTGCTTTGGATATGTAAATAGCAGCTATGACTAGAGCTGTGCAAATCTATTTTTTCTCCACTTAATTGGCAATTCTGAAAAAAAAAATTAGAATGTTTGAGGCTCATAACCAACTTAATATTTTATTTTTTTGCCACATTGAAACCCCCTCCTCCAAAATGGATTTTGGGGGAAACAATGTTTCATTTCAATTCTGAACACGATTTTTAATGTAATTCCTTAAAATGAGGAAGTCACTCTGCATATGCATGGCTAGAAAGCCTGCTGCATTGTCTCTGTAAATAGTTCTTCTTACTAAGAGAAGGTTAATTTTAGAAACATGGAGTCCTCTTGTGGTGGTATCCAGCATGCAGTATATGAAACAAATCCCTCTCGCAGTTTCAACTGGATGCAGTAATCCTCTTCATTTCTTTCCTAAGCCATTGTGTATAACTGGCACAGCTTTTAATACCAGGAGGTGGCTGAATTTCAGTGTTGAATGGAGTGATACATATTTTTCTTGTCAAAGGTGATGAGGCTTAATTAGTGAGGGTTTGTGAAAAGTGCTTTGAAAGTCTCAGATGGAAGTAGAATACAAGTACTATGTATTAATAAGAACAGTATTGTGAATTTTCCATATCTGAGACATAGTGGAGTTTTAAACATGCACACAAGTGTATGCAGTATAAGTATTGTATTAAATGAAACACCTGTGTCCTCAAAAACCCTAACGATTTATTGCCATTAAAACTGGGCAGCTTGGGAAGAGTATCTTTGGTTTACCAATTAACCATGCTTACTGTCTACATTTCTTGTTCATTTACGAGTTATATAGGTCTGTCTTCTGTATAAGAAAGCTTTAATTTATGTTTACACTTTTTTTTTCTCAGAAGCATTTGGTTTCCTTTTTAACTATTTTTGGATCTTTGCCCTTGCAAATTTTGTCTCTTGCAGTTCATTGTCATGATAAATGGCTTTTAAAATTGAAAATGCAAATTAAGTACCTACAATTCATATAGTTTACGGACTAATTGGTATTGAAATTACTGGCTGTATTTTTAGGTAGGTTGACTAACTTAATGCTTAAAACTCAAACTATTTTTAAAGAAAAGGAAAAGGTATCTTATTTCAAGACTGAGCTGCCACTTCTTGTCTAGAAAAACAGTCTGTATTTTGAAGCTTGTATCACTGGGTTTTGTAAACGTTTGATATTTCAGTCAGTAATAGTTTTTTAATCATGGGAGAAGCTCTTGTTCAGAAAATAAAAGGATTAAACATAGTTAAATGATCAATCTGCCTACAGCCAAGCAGTAGTTTGTAGAGAAACTAAATAGTATGTTATCTACCTGGTTTTCTTATTCTTCCTGGCAGCTCGTCTCCAATTCATCAGACATATATTGCAATCTTCTGGTCAGTGGTATTGAGTTACTAATGTCCTACAAATGAATTTAGGTAATTAAGTTAAGAGTTTTCAGTTATGAGTATACTGGAAAGCACTGTGCATGGCCCACCTAGCAAGAGGGAGCCCTAATTCTAACTGGTTGTCTTGGAGCCACTGTTCTATAAATGATCAATTGAGACAAAAGCCAAATATTTTGTACCACTCAAGTTTGGTTCTTTCACGAAGTTAAGTTTCAATATTGTCCCAGATGAGGATGCAGTGAACATAGTGGGACCAAATTTCTTTCCGAACCTTTTCTGTGCCAAAAACCACATGGCATGTACAGTATTTAAAAAAAAAAGAAAAAAAAAAAAGCGTGGGGTTTGTGTATATTAACAAAATTCAGCTCAATCCTTCCCCAGGCGTGGCTGCTGGTAGGCTTCCTGCCTCTGAATTGCCCACCTCAAACCCTCTCAATTTTTTTTGGTTCAGACATCTGTGTTAGGACACCTATCCGCCACTCCAACAAGCCTACTTCCTATTTTTCCTCTTCCTTGAGCAAACACCATTGCGGTTGCCTGAAGACCAACTGTTAATTGCATCTCCTTTCCCAATCACAAGCTAGTTTCACATAAACCACTGAGCGGGCCTGGAAATGTATTCAGTCTTATCCCACAATAATGGGCCAAGGCAACAAGCAATAGCAAATGCACAGTCCCAGCAAGATACCAAAGGATGCCTGCCACCTCCAGTAGTGTGTAGCTTTTTGGTGGAAGGAGCAGAAGAAACGAGAGAAGAACAAAAAACATGAAAAAATGTGCGCAAAAAAAAAAATAATTGAAATGGATTGAAAACAAAATGAGAAGTAAAAAGAGGTCAGAAAATAGTTGAGATGTGGTTACTGCACCAGGGAATGGTGGTAGTATGAGATGGGGAAGTACAAATATTCAGTCAACCTGTTGCAAGGAAGGCAGCAACAACAGCATGGAAGCCACTGGAGTATTGCATGCAAAGTCAGACTGTAACCTTAATCAAATAATACATAGCTGACTTTGACTATCTTCCATTGAATAATATAAACCGAAGAGCAGAATCCCAGTCCCCCAATGCCTTATGCGTTTGAAAAATATTTTAAGTAGAGATCAATGGAATTGAAATTAGCATCTCAACTGGGGCTGTCTCTCACTCCCGAACTCCATAAAAGCAGGGAAAGAATCATAGAAGATTAGGGTTGGAAGAGACCTCAGGAGGTCATCTAGTCCAACTCCCTGCTCAAAGCAGGGCAAACCTTAACTAAATCATCCCAGCCAGGGCTTTGTCAAGCCAGCATTAAAAACCTCTAAGGATGGGGATTCTGCCACCACCCTAGGCAACCCATTCCAGTATTTCACAACTCTCCTAGTGAAAGGGAGGGAAAAAAAAAAAAACCTAATATCCAACCTAGACCTTCCCCACTACAACTTGAGACCATTGCTGCTTGTTCTGTCACCTGCCATCACTGAGAACAGCCTAGCTCCATCCTCTTTGGGAACGCCCTTACAGGTAGTTGAAGGCTGCTATCAAATCCCCCCTCACTCTTCTCTTCTGCAGACTGACTAAGCCCAGTTCCCTCAGCCTTTGAGTACTATGAAATGATCTCAGGGGTTGGGCACTTGATTGCGTACAGTATAGTAACTTACTTGCAAAGAATCCTTTCTGTTTCTTTGGGTTGTATTTATAACTTCAATCTTCTGTTTGAGACTAAGCCTCAGTAAAAGCTACGCAGGTGGGTGAAGTTAGCTCCACTGCTCTGGATGCATTCTTGTTTAGGATCTGCTGCTTTCACTGTCCTACTGTAAATGATAGGTGAATGGGTTATAGCCATATTGAGGGAGCTACAATGTCTGTGTAATCTGCCAAGGAGAGCAGGGATTACAATAAATCTGGGCATACTTCACTTATGGTAGACAGCCAAAGAAATCATCATACATTTAGAGTGAGATTATTCTGTTTTCAGATTAGAGTTTCTTACTGGTTTATATTTTTATCACTAATTATAAGGAAATAGTGAAGATGGAAAGCCATGACAGTTAGAATTCCATAAGGAAAGTCAGTGTGCTCTGAGCTTTTCCAATGGAAAGGGCTATTTAAAAAACAAACAAAAAACCCCCTAATATTTATAAAGTCTTGATAAAGTTCAGGCTTCAGTTACATAAATAGATCTACTATACACCCTAAAGTTATGATTATGCATGTGTATTTGTTGCTAGATATGAAAATTTACTTGTACAAGTTACTTTTGCCAAGCAAGACTTCACTACTGTAATTTTCTTCCTACACCAGTTTCACAGATATAGCCTGTCTATTTACTGGGAAGAACTTTAAAGTGGAAACCCTACACAAGTGTAAAAGAAATCCATTTTTAAAAATTGGATTTAAGAGCATAGAGTTTGTGAGGAAACTGAAGTGCTCCTAACCCATCCCCAACAGGAGAAGGCAAGGTTGATTTGTAAAAGAACGCCATTGCGGGCATTTTGAGTCTGAACAACAAAGCTGTTAATTTCTCCCCTAAACTCCACTGCATCCTAAACTGGGATGGGAGGTAAATTTATTTAAGCTTTGGGTAACTGCATGTCAGAGAAGTTTATTCTTCCTTTATTGCTTTATGAAGAATTTGATTTCAGTTGAATCAGGAATAACTGTCCACGGGGAAAGCAGAGCTCATTAGCACAAGCTCTTCACTTTGTCAGGTCCTTCTGCTGCCTGGAGCCATGAAAATAAAAAAAACCTAGAAAATAACCATTTTTTTTTCAGTTGGCCAGGTGTGGAGGCGGTGAGATCTGCAGCAAGCTACACCAAACAAGCTGACAGAAGTCTGTGAAAGATCTAATCTTATTGAGCCCACATGGGTCATGCTGTATATGTAATTATTTCTCAAAATCCATTGGTATTAGAGAAGAGTAAAATACCCATCACTGCTTGATATCTGAATTTTGAAAAAAAAAATGGTTTCTTTGCAGAGGAGTCATGGCAGAGTTCCAGCAGAGGAGAGATTACTTTAGTGCAATAAATCACTGTTGTGTAACACCACACCAAAAAGAAATATTAGAAGTTAGAGGAGAAATTAAAAAGATGTTTTACCCATTGTGAATATGATGCAATACAATTTTTTATTTCAGTGAAGAAGGCCAAAATGCTATCTTCTAAATGCTAGCTCTTTTAGACAGTGTGCTGTCTTGAAACATTTTCAGATTGTGATTTCCTAGTTATGGACATTACTAAAGTTTTATGTGCATCAAACAGAACACTTCAACACTAAATATGTAAAATCAGTGGGCCTCTTTGAAATTTTTCAATAATGTCTGTCTTGTTTAATCTTTCCAAAAATTCTGAAATAGTATATGAAATAATTGGCTGATTCTATCATTTGCATAAACAACAAGGAGTCTGGTGGCACCTTAAAGACTAACAGATTTATTTGGGCATAAGCTTTCGTGGGTAAAAACCTCACTTCTTCAAGGTGCCACCAGACTCCTTGTTGTTTTTGTAGATACAGACTAACACGGCTACCTCCTGATACTTGATATCATTTGCATGTGCTCAGTCATTCATGATGCTTTTCCTTAATAGGCAGAGCATTTAAAAAAAAACACATGAATCATTTTAAGTTTCAATCTTAAGTCTTTTAATGTCAAGATTCTAGTGCTTGTTGTCTATGTACAGCAGGTGATGAATAGTCAGACATCGGAAGGGATATGTCAGTATTAATTTCAGAAAGCATAATACATACTAAAAAAGAGAGGAATAAGAATGATAGATTCTTATCCAAAGTTGTCTGACAGCAAACCTATTTCTGAATCATGATCAGAAAGCAGCGGTCACTGAATGCTCTATATAGCGAGGATATTCTTACTGGTCAGAATTATTTTTTTCTTCCTGCGATAAATGTCTTTATTTAAAAAAAAAAAAAGGGGGGGGTGTATTTAGTTTAGTGCTTCCACATACCTTCCTGCTGGGAGACAAAAAACATATGGACAAAAATGAGGGAAATCCAGATCTCCGTCAAATCTCCTCCTCCCGCCCCCCTCCCCCGCCTGAGAAATGGGAGTTCACAGAAGCTTGGGCTGACCAATCAGGAGACTTAAAGAACAGCATTCTAACTGTGGAATAAGTCTGGAACAGTAGTATGCTAAGTTTCCGTGCCAAGGCTTGCCAACATACCTCCAGCAGGCCAAAACTCATATTTTTTGATTTACAAAAATTGATTTGTTCCTCCTCAGAATGAAACCAAATTTGCCAGTGTTTCTCAGCAAATCAAAAATGTTGTTTCTGAAATATGGTATTTCCAAAATAGTATGTGAAACTGACATTCAGTTTCACCACTGCTATTTGTTGTTTTACCCTTTTCACCCTTTTCCAGTGGGAATAAAGGGGAGGTGGGGTGGAATTTAAGTGAAAGACAGAGAGTGGGTTTCTGATTTCTTTTGCTACTTTCACTTTTTTTAAAAAATGCACCTTTTCAGGGGAATGTTACTTTTTTATATTAAATAATCTTTTCCTAGAGGAGTGGGAAAGGAGGCAGAAAAGGGATGGAATTAAACAAACAATTATGCTATCCTAATGTCTTGAAAAAGAAATAAGGTACCTTTTTCACTAAAAGGTTAGTTTTCAATCCCTTCCCCCCCCAATTTTTTTTGAGATGATATTTTGCATAAATTATCACAAAACCAAACCAGAATAACACAGCCTGTTTGATTCCGGTTCAGATTAACTATGTTCCTTGCTAACCCCAACCTGCTTATATATGATGACTTTATTGCAGTGGGAGAAAGATACTTAATGAGAGAGATTTTGTAAGAGAAGAATGGTTCACTGGTTATGTTACCACCTTGGGATGCAGATGCAGTGTTTTCCCCAGGATTTGAAATTAGAGGGGGTGTTTGAATTTATGGGGGTGGGAGTTGGAAAACAACTAAATTGGCAACGCTGTGTAACTAGTTAACCACTGGGGGGATGGGCGAAGTTCGGGGGTAGGGGGGAAGGAGGGTAAATGAGACTGTGGTAATAGTTCATACAAATAAAGGTAGGTCTGGCCTTAGGAGGTCTCAAGCAAACAGTGAGTTAAAGACATTTGATTTCATGCGCCCCTATAGTAAAACAGCTTTCTCTGGAAGGCATACACATACAAGATTCCATGCACAAAGAATAAAGGATAGGCTGTTTATACGATGAATTTTACAACTGTCTCAAAGAACTGAACAACTCATCCTTGCTAATGTAAAGAGCAGGAGCTTGATCTTTTATGATACATTGAGAATTGGTGCCTATATTCATTGAAAGAAAAGAGGGCAAGTGATAGTACAATCCAAACAACCATTGTTTTAGAGATGCAAAAGAATATTTGCAATGGGAGAAAGTTTCATAGAAGAGAAACTACCAGGTTTTTCTTCAGATATTAGCTACAAGAAATGATGCCTTGAATGCACTCAATACAAGAGCATAATACATGCAAACAGTACCTTTTTAATTTACTACCAACCTGTAGTTTTGCCTGCATTGCATTATAGTTAGTCCAGAAAGAGCAGCAAGCCCTGTTTTGAGTTAGTGACTTGCAGCGTTAACCTTTTATCAAAGTGTGCAACGTGTTTAGAACTAGACACCCCAATAGGCTTGAGTATCTAGCAGTATTAAAATGAACATCTAAATTTTGAGGCATATAGAGATACATTCTGGATATTCCCTTGAATGCGTGTAGATAGGTATCTAAAGCTTCTCTTTTTGCATAAAGTTGCAGGCAGAGCACTTCTGTTTCAAAATAATAATCTTTGATTACATGTTTTTATAGACAGTTCAAAAGACTTGTCCCCACTGATGATGGTAGTAGAGAGTGAACTGACCATTCTATAAGGACAGACACTTGGGCAACACAAAATGAAGGGGTATTTGGCTATTATTTTTATTTTGTTTGTTTGTTTTTTAAGATTAAGAAGTAGCACAGAGGGCTCACTGAGTAGTGATCAAGTGCAAAATGACTGCAAGAACTGTTTGTGTTTGATAGGGCTGATGGCGCAAGATGATCACACATTTTAATGTGACTGCATTATATATGGCAATCCTTAAAGCCATGCTATTTGTTATAGTCTGCATGAACTACACAGTAGAATTTTGGCAATCCCACATTTGTTAATTTGTGGACAATATTGCTAGTGTCTTACTTCTCTGTAAAGATTTAAGAGCAGATACTGTAATGTCTATTCTTTGTTAGACTGTTTTACAAAAAACTGTGCAGTTCGTAAACTTACTGTAGTCAAGTGCAGTTTATAAAATAAGTAAACCTAACTATAAAAGAACAGTCTGTATATATCTGTATTCTTAACAGATGAGACTATTTTATAAGAAAAATACAATACAAAGCCATAATCCCAATCCTTTTTAAAGAATGTTTTAAATTTGCCCACTATTTTATGATGATTTCAGGAAACAAAGAAAAAGGAAAAAAGAAATAAGCCACAGATAACAAAGGAAAGACAGCCTCAGAACATAGTGCATCAGAGGAAAAAAATTCTATGCCAAGACCAAAATTGTCCTTCATACAGCCACGTCATCAATCTAAACTGTTTCTAGTATGCTTTCACTACTTTCATCAGCAATGCTTCCTGAATAAATCACCAAATCATAATTATCAATCAATTAACCTGAAAATAAACAGTGGCATATTTTGTATGGTTATGCCTACTTTTAGTTCATTTATTACTTGCTAATTTACAAATTTCAGTAATATTGCAATCGTCTCATAGCCATTTGCGTAAATTACTGAGATTCTATTATGTTTTTTCTTTTAAATGGTACTTTTTTACAAAATGTTTCATTCAGTTTTCTACTGTATAAATTGTTTTAGACTTTTTTCAGCTCACTGTGAAATGAACTTAGTCCCTACTATAGGTTTTAAAGAACTGTCAGTTTTGTGTATATTGTCTGAAATGTCAGTTTGTTCACAGTACAATTTCTTACAGTAACAAGTGCTCAGGAACAAATTTATATAGTGAATGATAGAGGCTAAAGGGAGATAACCACTATCGTCTCAAACAATCATCGGTTGTAACTAAACTATCAAGGATGATTAAAATGTATGGATTTTAGTAGGGGTAGGTGAATCGAAACTAAATTTGCCCGATAGCAATATGAGTACTATTCAGAGAACCAACTAATGTCTAACAGTCCACAAATGTCTGCCTACTGTGGTCTGCTTCACACAGAAGCACACACCCAAGGCTCTAAACTTCTCCCTCCTGCACAGATCTGTAGCCTGTCCCTCTTTCTTCTATTCTCAGTAGATGGGGGATGAAAACCCCTCCCCAAGTGCCCTTCCCTAGACTCCACTCTGCCTTCCGGCTCAGTTTACTCTGGCCCTCTCTGCCCCAGTATATTAAATTAGCCCATGAAGTAACATTTTAACCAGGATTTACATTCTCACTGAGTATTCCCTGGTGCACTGGGGCTTGGGGCTTCAGCCCTGCAGGGTGCACTGGGGCTATGAAAATATTTACTGGAGTTTTGCTCCAGATGGCTCCAGCTGAATTTAAGCCCTAATTTTAAAGAAGTGTTAAGTGCTAACAAATGTTAGTTGCTCACCAGGCCATGAAAACAGAGATACATACCTGTCAAATCTGAGACTTCAACTGAATTTGTCACTCAGCTATTACTAATTCAGATGCAGCTTCTCAGTGCATCTTTTCTCATGGACTTTCAGTCTCTTATTACTGCTTGTCAGTCTGTTTAAAATCAGGCCAACAGTTTTCTTCACTGATAGAGGGGTCTGAGCACTAAGAACTTTGATACCACTCTTAAACTAAATAATGCAGTGTTTGGGTCATGGAGATTTGCCTCATGAGCTGGGATCACTGCCTTTGGCATGTGTCCACAGTCTGGATGGAGCGAATGTTGTCTGAGGAATGGACTTAATCCATGAAACTTGTCCCTTAGCAGTGGAGAGGGGAGAGGCTGACCTGCATCTTCAAAAGAGACTTGAAGTTTTCCTTTGATATAGTCTTGCCTTTGTTATCTGAACACAGACTTCATGTCAGAACAACTTTCCTATGACTGAGAACATTATAATCTGAACACTTATTAGAGTTCATTTAATGCTGTTTGTGATTACTCAGCAAGGGTTAAGGTCTTGAAGTGTCCGTTCTCTCATTGTCCAACTTTTATAATGCTGTTGCTTCCTTTGGAGGAGGTAGAAAAATGCTGTTTATAACTGGATACTGGCAGATACAAAGTTGAAATGGCCTGAATTTGCCAATCGGGAAGTGCCGTGCTTACTTGGAGGGATAGTGTCCAATATGATGCTGGCTGACCAGCAAATGGCAGTAATGCCAAACGTAGAAGACAAACCAAATTGAATGCATGGGATTAGGATTGCCAATCCCAAACATTCAAAAATCATAAATCAGGGCCACTAAAACTCAGGATCTTCACTTTCATATACTGACATTAGCTACATGGTAAATTATTTTTATTTGCCTTCTAATTTATGAACTTTTAGGCTTCAGTCAGACAGTTTTCAAGTTTTCTACCCAACTGTTAGGGATAGAAACTTTTCACAAGACTCGTGATTAAAAATCAAGAGTTGCCATAATTGTGAGATTCACTGCTAACCTGAAATGTTTGCACAACTCATAGCTAGGGGAAGTGTCCACTAACATGTACATACTGTTGCAATGGTTTCAGAAAAGTATTCGTATTGATCTCAAAAATCTAGGATGACATCCTGGCGTCACCGAAGTCAATAGCAAAACTCTCACTGACTTCAATGGCGAGTGCCGGGATTTCACTCCTCCTATCTACATATGAACCAGACTGCTAAGACTTGTCAATCACAAGCATGGCTGTTAGACAGAAATTTCACATTTTCGGAGCTGGAGGTTCTGCCTTTATAGGACATCCAGCCTCTTTGCTTGGGGAACAAAATACTGATTCTGAAAGTCAGATCTGAAATTCAGTTTGTTAGCCTATAGTACTAACCCTTGTCCTGTACCAGCCATTTAGACAGGGCTTCATTCTTGTGATCACTTTTTTTAGAAATCTATTTTATATTGCACTCATATTTTAAAAAAAGGCTGACTACAGCAGGCTTCTTTCTGCAATGTGACCCACAACATAGTTGTCTCCAAAGTTGCTTCAGGGTTGATTTTTGCTTTATCAGCTACTCCTGTTAACACTTATTTTATTTATTTATTTATTTTTAATTCGGATTTGTGAATTGTACTCTTATTCTACATCAGGTCTTATAGAATCAGCTTGACATTAAATCCTGTTTTATTAAAGTGCTAATGTCCATACTAAACTCTAATAATGTAATCCGGCTGAATTAGAATTAAATATTTTTCACAAAGCGTAAGGTATAATTCCCTTGCATAAAATTACTGTTTATGTATAGAGGAGACTTGCAAATAATTTCACAAAACTGCATCAAGCGTATGAAATATGTGCTTGGTCCCATAGGCATCCATATCTTTCAACTGCCCCTCATTTTGAGTGATGTCATTCACTTTAGTCCAAGAGTTAACTCTGTTTTATTGTTGAATAAAAAATAATCAATGAAACTGAAGCTGTAGGAATAGCTGGTTTTAAAAAAAGCAATATTGTTGACCACCCCCCTCAAAAATCATTCCAATTTTTTCACTGAAAAACTGCAATTCAAACATTTTGAGCAGTCCTGTTTAACACTAAACGAAGGATTCCCACAGAATTTTAAATTTCTTGCATGAATAATTTTTTTTGGTGGGCCTTGTTTGGGTGCCTGTTGCATTTTATATCCCATTGTCTGCCTCCTGTGGCTCTATTTTGGCCAGTTTGGAGGATGCCAATTTGGTATTGTACTGGGGAGGCCTGCAAAGCATTTCACAAAAGTGCATCAAGTCTATGAAATATGTGCTTAGTCCCATAATAGGTAGATGAGCATCTGTGTCTTTCAAATGCCCTTCATTTTGAATGATGTCATTCACTTTAGTCAAAAAGTTAAAGCTCTCCATCGTCAGTGCCCAGAGCTCTGTCCTGCCCCCTTTTGTTATATTTTGTTGTAGTTGCTGTGGCTGGGTTTTCAGATCACCTTTTTGATCAGGAAGGAATTTTTCCCTTCAGGCAAGATTGCTTATGTGTCTTTTTTTACCTTTCCTCGCAGTATCCTAAAGACCGGGTTGATTAAGATAAAAAGGAGGCTATAAACTAGGAAAGGAATTGTATTCTCCCTCTCTGTCTCCCTGAAAAAGAGAGTAGTGGGAGCAAGAGATGACTGAAGTTTGTGGCTGGTGTCCAGTGCAGGCAAGAGAAGTTGAAGAGCTTGTCTTCTTCACTGGTGCATTAACTTAAGTTTTAAAAATCAAATGTTACCCTTCACTTAAGTCCCTGTTGAGTGCAAAGAGAAGCAATAATCATTACCTCAGTTTTAAATGAAACTAACACTTACTCACCTGATTAAAAAAGAAATCAAGTTTCAAATATTTTTTCCTCATGTTTGAGCTGCAAATCAACAAGTGTGCTAAAGACAAAGAAAAAGGGAACTCATTATAATATAGGAGACTTATTCACAGCACGCAGCCAGACAACTCTCCTATTCCAGCTTTTCCAGCTGAGAGACCTCGAGTACATCTCCCCTGGTGAAGGCTTCTTGGCCAGAATGCTGGAAAGAAGAATTATTTGGCTGCATATTTTGAATAAATATATCAAGTCTCCAAGTAGCAATGATTGATGGTTAAATGCTCCTGGGTTCTTCCATAGCATGCAAGTATATGAATACATGCAATGTTAAGTGGCACCTGCCACAGCCAGTGTTATTTTACCATCCCCCTCACCTGCCCTGGGGTTGCTTCTGCTGATCTAGGCAGGGAGCCTCCTCATGTATCAGCAAAAGGAAGTGTGAAGTCCTGCAAGAACTTTCCCATTGTCCATCTTTTGCAGTCCTGATAGCTCAGATTAAAGGGAATCAAATGCTTCTGTTTGCCACTGGGCCCCTTTGGAGGGATGGGGGGGGGGGGGGGGGGGTGTGAGGAAGGGGAATGTCCGAACATGTACACATTGTCCCCTATTTAAATTCATACAAAATGCAGCCTCTTGCTTTCTTCCCAACCTGTCACTTTGTATCCTGTTTTTCCCTACTTTATATCCCTCTACTCCATGATCAAATCCAATTTAAGCTACTTGACATCACTTGAAAAATTCAATATAACTCTGCCCCTCACTACTTTCCTCCCTTGCCTAGCTTCACAGAGTCCCCATCCTCTCTGCTCCACCATGTTTCCAGTCTTATCTCTGTCTCTCTCTGTCAGCTTCCTATGCAATCACTTTTGTGTGGTGTTTTCACGCTGCCTCCTACATGCGGTTCAACCCCTCAGATCTCGCCACAAAGCTACTATCCTGCCTATATTTAAATACCTCGTCAAGATCCATGTCTGCCATATTGCTTACAGGCAACTGAATTGGCTTGTATGCAGATTGGCTTATTGATCCCCTTCTCTCTAACATCTGTCTGTTCTAAAGAGATGCTTTTGAATGGACCCCTGAAACCTTTTTATCATTGTTGTAGGTTTTTTAATTTATTTTCTCTGGAGTCTGGACCTTGAATATACCTTGGCCAAGACATGTGGTCCTTGACAAAAAATAGACTACCCTTGTTCTGGAGTCTTTGGAAAGCATATAGCACATATTTGGCCCTACCATACATTATTAACAACTTGGTAGTCTAACGTTACAGGGAATGCCAGGCTGCCCATGAAGGCTAATGTGAAGCTAAATCCTAGAGGGGCACTAAGTTAAACTAGAAGTTCCATTAGTAGAGGTTAAATGTTCCACCCTAGCTTCTAGTTGGCAGCACCCTTCTGATGTTGGTAAGGGTGGGATGGAGGAGTCTTGACTGCCTTGATATTTCCTGCTCAAGCAGGTTTTCACTCCCTCCCAATGCCATGGGCCATCACTTGCACCAAAGGCAGCTCTTCCCTAAAGCTGTCTGAGCAGCAGCAAATCTTCATTCTCCCAGCATCAACACCAACCCATTTTTCTTTACCTCCTCACAGGTCATTTCCCCTATCCTTCCGTGCCCCCAATGCAGCTGTGAATCCATCTCAACTTGTGTATTTACACAGACCTAAGCTAGAAGAATGTTTGACAAAGAGTGTAATACAAAACCTAGGTCTGACTCATTGTTAGCTCTGTAAATGATAACGTGTGAAGTCTCTGTGGGCAATTCAGATGTCATCAAGTTAATTATATTCAAACATAAAATCTGCTGACCTATATCTGATGAAAACTTCTTTAGATGTTAGTATCTAAAATCCCCTTTGAGTTGCCACTGCTTGGGAAATTAAGTAGGAGGATTTGAAACCTCATTTTTAAAAAAAGTTTGTGCTAACATTTCATTCCATTCTTTATCGTATATACGAAGAAGACGATTTTTACATTAAGTAAATTTATGGTATAACCCTGAAATATGACACTAACGTGCTAATTTCACATGTTGCCAAGCCTGAAAATTGACCTTTAAATGCTAGCAGACCTTTCTTGCTCCAGTTGAAGTCAATGGGAGTTTTGCTATTGACTTCAGTGCAAATAGGATGAGTCCATGGGAAAGAAACAAACCAGATTAACAGGTTTTATTACAGCAGAGGAATAGATTATTTTGCTGAGAACTGAGCCACCACAACAAAGAAAACCTTTACACAGACATCTGCCTAGGAGGAAAATCAATTGTATCATCTGTCCACAGTAAAATCTTTCATATCAGCTTGTTCTAGTACAGCCTGGACAATTCATCTTTGAAAGAATTACTTCATAAGAAAAGGTCATTTTATCAGACTCTGCCTTACTTGGAACTTTTAGTTCATATATGGATGATCATCAGGACAGAACAGAAAAGTTTCTTATTTCAGTGCACTGAAAGATACGTGCTGTGAGGACACAGCTGTCTTCGCCATTGCAAAATAATGAATAAATATCCAGACTTGTAAGTGCAATGATCTCTGAAACGTCGTCACTTGTACGGAGATATTTTAAGTTAGAGAAACAACATCATGCTTTGCTAAATAAACTGAGTCAAGTAATTTGTATAAACAAACTATTTTGATTTCCACTGAGATATGTAAATAACTCAAAGTTTAAAATTACAACTGGGTTAGTAAGGTGCATTATTAGGGATGGAATTACTATCAAGCCCCACAAATAGTCATTGTGGGTGACATTCACTCCAGGGCATGAGTCCTGTGCAAGGCCCTCTGCATAAGCTGCTGACATGAAGCTAGGGGACAGCCCCTCTGTACTGGAGTGAATTTCATCCTGTGAGAGATGTAGTCAGAGCCTAGACCTAAATATTTTGACAGGACATGTGAGAATTACCTGTGGATCCATCAATTACCTCACCAGCAATCTTTTCGAGATTATATCTCTGTTTTAGTATTCTTATTTATAAAAAGTGGGATATATAATATCTAAATCAGAGAGAGAGTGTAGATTATTTAAAGTTTGGGAAAGTGCTTTTAAAATGAAAAGTATAGGTAATTTCTTGAATCGCCAAAACTACAACTCCATAAATAGGCACAAGAGAAATAGAATCTTGAAGCTTTTTTCACTGTCTTGGAGAATTGGGACAAAACAAGGTGAATTTCTTGTAAGGTGTGCATGGATTTAAGCTGGGGCTTGATGGATGTCCCTTCCTCAGTGGGTGTGCACATTTTGGGCTGAGATGCTCCTCTTACAGATCTCCTAAGGCTCAAAGAAAAGGAGCTACTGTGATGAGTTGGATTCTCCCTGCACTCCCCTTCCCAATCTGGGGTGTCACCTGATATGCTGCGGTCACACTGGTTCTGTCTGTTCCACTATCCTGGGTTTCTTCACCCTGTCCTAGGAGTGCCAGGCCCTCAAACCTTCTCCAGCATGCGCACATAGGTAAGGATACACCCAGCTGCAAATGGACACAGAGACTGAGATCAGCTCTGTGTGGGAGGAATCAGCTCAGGGATTCACCCCGCACTCACGTGCACACCACCTTTGGGGAGTACACCCAAAATAATAATGTCTTGTGCTGTATAGAAAAATCTGGACAGCACAAGCTCAGAAAAATCTCCCTCTCCTTCAATGTGGAGAGAGAGATGCATAGCTTTTTTGCACCTCTCGCCCTCCCCACCCCCGATATGAACTGCACAAACTGGGTTATAAAATGAACAAGAAATACATTTATTAACTACAAAAGGTAAATTTTAAATGATTAAAAGAGATAGCAAACAGAACAAAGCAGATTACTGAGCAAATAAAACGAAACATGCAAACTAAGCTTAATACACCCAAGAAACAGGTTACAAAATGTAATTTCTCACCCTAAATGTTTGACAAATTGCAGAGTTTCTGTAGCTTAGAGTTCCAGTTATTTCTCTTTACAGACTGGACCCCTGTTTCAGCCTGGACTCACCTCTACCTTTCCTTTCAGGTGTCTTTAGCAGTCTGCCTTCCTGAGCAGGCAATGGAGGAGAGTCATGAATGCCTTTCTTCCCAGCATTAAATAGAATATACATAAGGCGGGAAGCCTTTGTTTCCAGTGGAAAAGAACCAGCAGTGTCCAAGGTGTTATTTTATACCAGGTGACATTATCACATGACCTTGCAGTGTCTGGGCAACCATTAGACAAAGTTTATTTGCAAGGTCCACAGGAAGGAACTCCTGGGAAGATGGGGGATCCACTCCTGGGAAGATGGGGGATCATTTTGTCTTTTCCTAATGGCCCATTAAGGCTGATTGCTTACTGTCTGGTTGGTGTTTCCTAAGCACATACCCAAACAGTTGTAATTGATATATAGACAATATTCCTAACTTTAGATACAGAAATGATACATGCATACAAATTGGATAAACACATTTAATAAATCATAACCTTTTCACAGATATCTCATATGACCCATCTTGCATAAAACATTAGTTATGCCATATTCCTCATAGAAATATTGTTATATGAATATGGAACTACCTTGTATACATAGGTAGTTCTTAAAATGCCAAGTAAAAGAGCTCTTTTCCTTTTCCCTGCTGTGTCCCTCAGAACAGGGCTGGATTAACCTTCTGTGGACCCGGGGCCAAACATATTTGTGGGGCCCCATGTAATTGTTATGGGCTCCTTCCAAATGTGGGCCCGGTGTGACGGTGCCATTGTAAATGTGGTACTGCTGGGATGGGGATGAAAACATTTATTCAAAAACAAAATAAGATATTTGAAGCCACACTTGATTGTGACCTCCACTCAGCCCATAGAGAACAAATTGGGCTAGCATCAATGTACTCAGAATACCCTTGATTTGGTTTGTGTGGGAGGGGGCTGTTTGTTAGTATTCTCTTTTTTTGTTTAAACACTCGGGGCCTGCTTGGGGCCCTGAACACATAATTAGCACACTTATGAGTATAGGTGCCAAGTTTCTAATCTGCGGGGGGGGGGGGGGGAAGAGTTCACTGCCCAGACCCCCCCTCCCACAATATCCCTTTCCCAATGCCCCACCCCAGCCCTGCTTCTTCCCACCTCCCTCCGCCACTTCTTGCCCAGTTCCACCACCGCCCCAAGTGCGCGGTGCCCTCACTACTCCCTCCCAGCGCCTCCTTACATTGTGGAAACAACTGATCTGTGGCAGATGGGAGGTGCTGGGAGAGACGGGGAGGTGCTGATCTGTGGGGCTGCAGGTGGGTGGGAGGCGCTGCGGGGAGGGAGAGGCATTGATAGGGAGCTGCTGGTGGGATGGGTGCTAAGCCGCTTTTTTCTCCTGTGGGTGCTTCAGCCCTGGTGCCTATGCTTGAGCCATATTAGGCCCGAATGTAGCAGTTAGTGGTGTTTCACCTGCATCTTCCCACAACCACCATCTCCTCCACCCAAGTTGTTTTGTAAATACATATTTTGAAAGCGGCATTTTTTATTTTGGCACAATAATGTTTACAAAACCTTTTTAAAGGTTAGTTTCTTTAGCCTATTTTCCACTTTGCCTTACCACCCCTCATGATTGCAAGTGAACCAGTAAAGTTACTGGAGAGGTGTGTGTGGAGGAAAATTGCTGGTGCCCATCTTTTGCAGGGAGAAAGGGCCACTGAGAGACAGACAGACACACACCTTTACCACAAAGGCTACCACAATCCAGCCTCAAGCCCCTACCCCAACCTTAACACCTGGGCTCTCCCCCTATCCCTCCTTCTGTCCCCACCCCACACAACTAATACCCGCCCTCATACAAAGGCTCTCCTGAATCTCCCTGCCACTGGTCCCCCCACCCCCCTTCCCCCCCGAGCTGTCCCCCCCCTCTTGTCTACTGCCCCCCCCCGGCACACAGCCAACCCCCACCTTCCACCCAGACTCTCCCCTCCCACTCTCTGCCCCCTGCCAGACCAACCTCCACCTTAACATCTGCTTTTCCTACCCCCCCACCACACAGTCACCACCAGCTACCTCATCACACCTTGACTTGCCCCACAACTGCCCTTTGATCCTGCAACATGCTGAGCCCCAAACTACTTAGTCACATGCTTGACTTTGAGCATGTGAGTAGAGCTGTGCAGAGGATGGAAGTCCCATTTTTGGGAAGGATTTTGAGATTTCAGAGTTTTGGTTTTGTTCCGATTTTGATTTTGACTTGTTTGTTTTGGATTCTAGTTTAACATATAACAATTGGTCATTTCAAGACAACATTTTTGCAATGAAACACTTTTGATTTTTTTTTTTTTAAGTGGAATGCTTCAACACTGTCAGAAATTTTTCAGTTTTTTTCCAAACTAAAATTTTGGTAAAATCTACTTGATTTCTGCAAAGCACTTTGAGTTCAACAGAATCACATATTCCAATGGAATATGATTCTAGATGTGAGTAGTCACATTGACCTCATTTGTCCTGCATATTACTCTTACCCCTCAGCCCAGGGAAGGGGTAGAAACAACCTTTTACGTGGGAATTTTGCTTGAATTACAGCTGCAGATTTTTGCCCATAACACCCATGATCCAGCAAGATGTTAAGCAATGCACAACTTAAATATGTGAATTTGATTAGACGTTCCAAGTATGATGGGACTACTCCCATGCTTGAAGTTATACATATGCTTTAGTGTTTGTTCCAGTATTGTTAGACGTTTTGGTCCTGAAAAATGGGCTCTTCGTTTTTGAGTATTTTTTATATTTTTCTGCCATTTGTTCATCACTTTGAAGTCAAAATGTTTTGACTTCTGAGAGGATAGCCATTTCTATAGCAACTAATTGTGGTATCCCAAACAGAACAATCTGTACTAGATTGTACAGATATTTGCATTCACCAATTTATTTTCAACTGGATATGTGAAAATACCTGATGGGTGCACGTCAATTACTTGGTTAATCAGTTTTGTACCTCCTGAACTACTTCACTTTGAAGTTCTGTGCTTTGGATTTCAAATGAAGAATAAACAACTGGAACAAAAGGAACCTTAAGGGGAAAAAAAAAGGCAGAATCTTATTTTAATGCCATGTCTGTAGAAATAAAACAGAGGACAATAAATGCACATATAGCCTCTGTAAACAGAAATATCTCTCAATAGAAGATAGAAAATGTGGAGAGAATTCCATTCTAAGCTGTGAACTGGTCTTCTAAACTACTGGTAAATCCTATTGCATATATTAGAGTGACAGCAGCCATTTCATATTTAAGATTGCAAATCAATTTCTATCATAAAGGGTGGTTGCTTGCTTCTTCCCACTTTAAAACTAAAAAGAAAAAAAAGTCAGATTCCAGACTTGTAGGTTAGGTCTGAGAAAAGTGCAATTTTTCTGTCAAATTGTGATGTGAACCAAAGATTCCTGAATTGGCACACCCTAACAACAGGTACGAGAGGTGTTTTTTGTTGTTGTTTTTTTTTTCTTTTCCACTCTGTAGCAGTAAGAGAGAGAACATAAAACTTGATTTACCAGGCCTATCTAATTGATCTCCAGTGCTCTGGTCCTGGCATAAATGTTAGGCAGAGTCTCCTGTCCCTAAAATGTTCCTGAGTATCTGATAAATTTAAATGTCTCTGTAATGTTGCACCCCATAATGCTTTATAGAAATATGCTTATCAGCCTAAAATGACATACCTGGAGTATGTTTTATGCTAGATATGCCCCCTGACATATCTTTGCAAAGGTTATGATCTACTGAGTGTGTTCATCCTATTTGTATAAATGTATCATTCTTGAATCTGAAACTAGAAATATGAAATAACTCTGAGGTCCTATTGTAATTATGCAAAGTGTGGGCCATTAATGGTGGCTTGGAATCTTGATGGCTTCTATTAACCAGGACAATTGGTTCTAAATGGCTCTGTTTACTTTTAAGTCTTCCTGTGTGCTGGCAAGTGGGTAATGAAGTCTTACACCAATGTGATCATGTCACCTGAACTGGAATCCATCTTTAACCTGGTGCTTTTGCATTTAGAAGGAGGGGTGAGAACCCAGAGAGGGTCAAAGGATTCCCACCTTGTGCAAAATATATATGAGGGTGGGGCAGAACAAAAGGAGAAATCCCCTAGCTACCACCTGAGCTGGAACAAGGACTGTACAAGGGGAAAGGATTGGGCCCAGATTAGAAGGAGGCTGGTGTCAAAGAAGCTTATAGGAACATCTCTGAGGGTGAGATTTACCTGCATTGTTTCCTACTGTATTAGGCTTAGACTTGTGTGTTTTATTTTATTTTGTTTGGTAATTTATTTTGTTCTGTCTGTTATTACTTGGACCCACTTAAATCCTACTTTTTGTATTCCATAAAATCACTTATTAATTAACGCAGAGTGTGTATTAATACCGGGAGGGGGGGGCAAACAGCTGTGCATATCTATCAGTGTTAGACATTTGAGTTTACCCTGTATAAGCTTTATACAGGGTAAAATGGCTTTATCTGGGGTTTGGACCCCATTGGGAGCTGGATATCTGAGTGCTAGAGACAGGAGAACTTGTTAAGCTGTTTTCAGTTAAGCCTGCAGCTTGTGAGGGATGTGGTTCAGACTTGGATTTGTGGTTGCAGCAGGTAAGTATGTCTGGCTCAACCAAGGCAAGGTACTGAAGTCTCAAGCTGGCAGGGAAAATGGGCTCAGAGGTAGTCCTGGCACATCAGGTGGCAATCCCAAAGGGGTTTCTGTACCCAACCTGTCATAGTCTGCTCTTCTTCTCACCCACTTATTGAAACCTTGATGTTCCTTTTTGTGTAGCTGGCTGTATGGACGTGAAAGCAATCCTTTGATTTGATGTTCCTGTGGCTATACCTCTTTGCATCGAATTTATCCACAAGCGAGATCTCTTCACCTAATGGCCCACGCTTGTCCCTTAGGCACATGTGAACTGTATTCCATCAATAGATATTCTCACAGTCATTCTCTCTGTTCATAAACCTTAGCGGGTGGGCTTCTCATTTACTGCTTTCAGGATCTGTTTTAATTTAACACAGCTTTTTGATCAATTCCCTTTTTCACCAGTTCTATTTCCTTTCATTTTTCCCCCCATGATACTCGCTCTGGAATGTCTGTAGATTTTATTTCCCTCTACTTCCCTTCTCTAATACCCAAGTCTAGTGTTTTCTGCTTCTCCTGACCTGAAACCTTTCCTATTCTAACTTCCTTCTTTCCTCTTCAGTTCCAAGTCCCCTACTTTTATTCTACTTTTATTTTATCCCCAGCTCCAGATCATCCAGCTCAGCATCTAGCGGACCCCCACCATTCCTTCTGAACACTTTCTGATTGGTTGATCCTCCACTTCTGGCTAAACAGGATCCATTTCTAGGTCGTGGGTCTTCAACCAGAAGTGACAGCACTTCATGAGGAAAAGAAGGAAATGAAATAAAGCTTATGTAATAGATAAGCTTCCTTTCACCTGTTATTCCGACCTACCTTAAGCACTATTTTCCCCATGTCTCAAATAAAGTTCCCATTATTAAATTTCTCCCTAGGAGACCTTTTGATCTTAAAGTGGAGAGAAAGTGTAGCAACATTTTAAATTACCACTCTCAAGGCTACTGTTGGTGAGATGATGGTCCTCACAAACTTGAACTGCAACCACTCACTCTAATTGATGCCTCTAGGCTGTAAACCTGTTTAGGACACCTGTTATTCTGTACGGCCTTCCACAAATTCAACAGTAAGCCAGGAACTGTGCAATAGCTGGAGAAAACCTGGTTTAGCTGAGCTGAAAGGTGCATAGTTGTTGTTACACCACAGTTAGTGTAGTGCATTCTGAGAGACCACATTGCAGTAGGGCTTAATGAAACACTGGCTTCTGTACCACTACTGCTAGACATTGGTCCTGGCTGTGAGATTCCTGAAAGAAGGGATTTCTCTGCATGCTGTTTCACCATTTCATTTCAGGATTGGTGTACATGTACAAATAAAGCAAGTTAAACTTAAAATGTGCCCAGACTACATAACACTAACTTCTCCTCCTCTCAGAAGCTGATTTGAAAGGTCCCAGATATCTTATACCACTCAGCAAATGGATGATACTGGTGTCAGACTGGGACACTGATGCTGGAAGAAGGGGCAACAATATTTCCGTGTGTAAAATGATGTAAGGGAAGTTATGAATGGTATACATTACTTCCATATTGTAGAGATGTTTGCATTTGGGAAACTATTGATCCAACTGTTCTTGTTCAATGAAATCTGAAGTTTTTATTCAAATAACTAATTTTTATTGGATTTTTAGGGAATTTACTATTCCAATGAAAAAGGACATGTATCTTAATATTTTATAACATTTAAAACATATATTCATATAGTGCCATAGGTGTGAATGGCAATTCATTGACACATAAAATGACAAAAATCCCTCTCTCAAAAAGCTTAGATTCTAAACTGTAAATTTTAAACACTAATGAGCAGTCATATGTACATTGGGGAGTGTTTTTATGTTGATTCTGATTGCATTGTGTAACGTGCCTGATGTGTTAAGCATGCATGTGCTAAATTGTATCCGGAGTTAGATTATGCTTGGATTTTATACTAGAATAACTGAGGCACAGCTACAATGACACTTTTGGAGTTAGAATGAATTTATATTGGGTAACTTACTATATAGTTTGGCTCTGGATCATCAATAGCTAGTGACTGTTATTGAATGCGGGCTAACTTTTATATTTACTCTAAGGCTACTGTTGGTGAGATGATGGTCCTCACAAACTGGAACTGCAACCACTCACTCTAATTCATGGCGCTACACTGGAAACCTGTTTGGGACACCTTTTATTCTGTACGGCCTTCTATTTTTATTAGAACTGGTTGGAAATTTTTAAAATGAAAATAGGGATAATTTTTTGAGTATTTTCCCCCATTTCTCTACCAGCTCAACTCTGGATTATTTTTTAGTATAGTAGGAGTAATCTTTCATCAGTTTTAGTTTTTTTTTTTTTTTTTTTTCATTCAAGCTGGTCAAAAATGCCATTTCACAAAATTTTGGAATAGTTTTCATTTTGTAGTATTGGAAATACAACATTTTTTTCTTAATTTTTTTGAAGCTTTTATTTAAAAGAATTGAATGTTTTTGGAAAAGGTATCAAATATTATTTTTACCAAAAATGTGTGTTTTAGTAAATAATAATTTTTCCTTTACCAAAAATCTGTTTTTGGCCAACTAAAAATTGATAAGTTTCAAAAACATTTTCTGATATTTTTCCCATAAAAGTTTGGGGATGGGGGGAACTGAAAGGCACTGAAATTTTCTATTTTTTTGGTCAAATATTTGTCTTTTTTTAAAAAAAGATATTAAAAAATCATCTTTTGATGTTTTGAAAATTTTTGTCCATAACTATATTTTATGCGATGGTATTTGTTTTTATTCTGTAGTAAAGTGCTTTGGCCCATGTGTGTTTGGAAGGGAATAAAAACCCTCATGATCTCTTAAACCAGCCTTTAACTGACAGAATTATGAAGAAACTTTCTCTATAGTCGGGTTATTCCATTACTGATTCTGTTTCTTGTTCTGAAGCATTTGGTAGTAGCCACTGTTGAGTAGATGGACCATTCATCTGATCTGATATTGCAACTTTAAAGTTTCTATGTAAATAATTTTAATGTTGAATTGACTGGGACTTTACAAAATTTGACTGTCCCTATGCATATTAATTCAGAGTTAAAACTTGAACTTGTAGGGTATGTAACAGAAGTATGTAATCTCACTTGATTTGGCAGCCCCTGAAATGCTTAAGGGCCAGATCCTCAGAAATATTTGCTTTCTTAGTGATTCAATCAAAATAATGACAATTGTTTAAGAAAGCAGGTGTGATAAAATATAGTTTAAGTAATTTAATTTGGCATAGTTTATACAATGGATTAATACAAACCTTGTCTATTTTTCGTGAAAGTGGCATGGCTACACTTAAGTGCAACATTTGCTTATCATGGGATTGGTTAAATTTGAAAGTCTTTCATTTCTTTCACAAGCTAGTGGTTTTAGACCAAGTATTTAATAAGCATAATCAGCACTCTAGCAGCTAAAATTTTCCGGAGTGTTTTGCGTAATAAAGTGGGGGTTTTTCTGGCCCAACCCCCCTCAAATAACTGGATGAGTGTTCTTCAGCCTTTCACAATCAAATAAGCATAATTAGTAACCTAGAAACTACTGTATAATTTGTCTTTACAATTCCTCCCCCCCCCATTGAAACCACGTAGGTTGCTGAACTATCTGAGTAACATTCCTGTACAATATATGGACAATGTTAATCAAGACTGAAAAGGCAATTTGTTAAATAGTATAAGTAGTCTTACTTCATTTCAAGTCCTGCTTATTTCATAAGCTTTTAGTCTGAGAACCCTCATACCTATCACATTATAAATGTAATGTGACAGCTATGGATTGCTTTTTAATTGGAACTTTCATCCCTGACATCTTTGAGAAATAAATGACAAGATCTCCAAATATCGGGGGGTAGCTGTTAGTCTGTATCCACAAAAACAAGGAGTCTGGTGGCACCTTAAAGACTAACAGATTTCTTTTTACGCACGAAAGCTTATGCCCAAATAAATCTTAGTCTTTTTAAGATCTCCAAAGAATCAAAGGGAATTTAGTTCACATGTAGAAAACTCTGCACGTTGACGGCAGCAAAAGGGACTCGGTGCAGACAACGGGGTTCCAGATCCAGGGTGAGCCCGTCATCCCCCTGGCAGAGGGGCAGGCGTACCAGCACCTGGGCATGCCAACAGGTTTCCATGTCCGGCAGACAGCCGAGGACACCATCCAGGAGATCTTGCAGGACGCTGCCAAGATTGATGCCTCCCTGCTGGCACCGTGGCAGAAGATAAATGCCCTGAACACCTTCCTGATCCCACGCATCTCGTTCACCCTAAGGGGATCCGCCGTGGCGAAGGTGCCCCTCAACAAGGCAGACAAGATTATCCGGAAGCTGGTGAAGAAGTGGCTGTTCCTTCCCCAGAGAGCCAGCAACGAGCTGGTCTACATCGCCCACAGGCATGGAGGCGCCAATGTCCCCCCACATGGGTGACCTGTGCGATGTCGCAGTGATCACCCACGCCTTCCGTCTGCTGACGTGTCCTGATGCCACGGTGAGGAACATTGCGGCGAACGCCCTGCGTGATGCGACAGAGAAGCGAATCGGCAGAGCCCCCTTGAACCAGGACATCATCACCTTCCTGAGCAGCTCCCTGGATGGGGAATTCGGACGGGATGGGCGCGACATCGCTTCACTCTGGTCCCGCACTCGCAATGCCACGCGTCGCCTGGGGAAGCGCATCAGCTGCCGCTGGGAGTAGTGCGAGGATCACCGTCGTTACCCCAACGGCCAGGGGCTTGCTGGAGAGGACTCTGAAGGCCGCCATCCGCTTGCTGTACGGGGAAACCCTGAAGCGTAAACCACACCAGGGTAAAGCCTTTGAGTTGACCAGCAAGTGGGACGCCAGCAACCACTTCCTCGATGGGGGCGGCTTCACCCATTTCGCCGACTGGCGGTTCATCCACCGTGCCCAGCTCAACTGCGTCCCACTCAACAGAGCCGTCCGCCATGGGAACCGAGACAAGCGTTGCAGGAAGTGCGGCTACCCCAACGAGACCCTGCCCCATGTCCTGTGCAGTTGCAAACCCCACTCCAAAGCCTGGCAGCTGTGCCACAACGCCATCCAGAACCGCCTGGTGAAAACCATCGTGCCACGCCTGGGGAAGATCTCCATGAACTGCACCATCGCCGGTACTGACAGCCAGCTATGACCTGACGTGGTCGTCACCAACGAGGCCCAGAAAAAGATCATCCTCGTCGATGTCACGGTTTCCTTTGAGAACGGGATCCCGACATTTCGCGAAGCCCGAGCTCGTAAGCTGGAAAAGTATGCCCCCCTGGCTGACACCCTGAGAGTGAAGGGCTATGAGGTGCAGATGGACGCCCTGATTGTCGGAGCCCTGGGCACCTGGGACCCCTGCAACGAGCGTGTGCTGTGGACCTGTGGGATCGGTCAACACTACGCACTTCTCATGCAGTGCCTCATGGTCTCAGACGCCATCCGATGGTCCAGGGACATCTACATCGAGCACATCACCAGCCACCAACAGTACCAGGAGGCGTGAGCCAGAGTGACATCATTCTCCCACTACGAGAAAGGGACCAAGTGACCTTCTCCATTGGATCATATGAACTGGAACCATAAACTTCCTGAACATTAAATCTCACCAAATGAGGGTCAATCCATCCTCATCATCATATCCATTCATTATAACCCACACCCGAACATATCCACTTTATGAACTTAATACCCTCGTATCTTAATGTCTATACTTTGACACATCAACCTTTTACCCCCAATCAGGAATATTGCAGGTTATATATTCCTCATGCCACCTTATCTTAAACCAAACTTTGCACCCTCTATAATCTGTGTTATTCCCTGATAACCAGAAACTTCTATGCTCAAACTCTGTTCACTATTTTTTTTTAACATCATCTTAATAAAATTTTTAAATCTAAGTTTCTTTCTTGTAAAATGTAATTTTTTTCTTGAATAATTTTGCTTAGGAAATTGTTTCTAAGTAATTGTATTTTCTGTCTTGCGGGGAGGATGGGGATGGGGAAGACCAGACCAATCTTCCTTTGTAGCTCATGTTACCAGATTTGCCCGTTACTTTGGGATATGCTCATTTATTCGGGTTACTCTTCTGGGGAGAAGATTCTGTAATTCTATCAATGTACTGCTTGTGTCACTTGTGTTTTCATATGGAGCTCTACTTCTCCCTTCTGCAAGTCCCCTTCCAGTGGAGCTATCCTGCAGGACCTAGGTTCCCTAGGGCTGGGTTTCTCCAGCCCCAGAACTGGATGAACACACCCACACATACATTAACAGAGCAAGTCTGAGCGGACCGGATTAATCAGCACTGTCAAGCTGACCCCTTATATGTCTCTGGACTCACTGGGCTGGATGAAGCAGCACTATCAAGCTGCCTCTCCTTATATGCCCCTAGGCTCCATTGACTGGGTCAAGCAGCACTTTCAAGCTGTTACCCTTATGCGTCCCAGATTCAGCACATCCCTATCCCCACTCTCACATCACAATTGTACTGGCAGTAACCTACTTGATGAGCAAACCCCACAGTATTTTGGGTGCTGCAGGGATCTTTAGCTTAGGTGAAAGAAGCATTGCTGCAGAGTAAATGGGGGAAGCTAAAACACAAGAGTAAAGTTCAGCAAGAGAGAGAGAAGCAACCAACTTAACCATAAAAGTTATTTATTGAATAATAGTGATAACTACACAAGGAGGGCTAAACCAACATAACATACATTATTAAAGGTTAATACCTAAGGTAGAAAGGAAAACAGAGAGAGAGAGAAGGAGGGGGATCTCACCCACTCCATGAGGCTTGAACTGGTTGGGGTTCCCAGGTGATGGTGGTTGCTCAGAGTCCTGAGTGTTGGAGACGGGCAGAGCCCCCAGCACAATCAGTCAGGAGAAGATGGAGTCCCAGTGGAACTGATGCATAGTTTGGGTCTAAGCATCAGAACCCTGACTAGAGGGTGAGTAAGGATTTTTGTAGAGAAAATACAATGGTTCAAGGGAGAACACTAGATTTGTTTATAGGTAAGCTGATGACTCAAGGGTTTTCTTTAGGCTAGACTATAGGAGCTGATCACTCTTGGCTATGGGTGGTGTTTTCTTCCAGGGAGCTCACAGTGCAACTAGGCTGCTTCAGTATTTTGGATATCGGTCAAGGATTCATTACTAGAATTGGTCAGATAATTGCAGAGCTGGGTGTGTGTGCAGGCGTAGGTTCATTAGCATCTGGAGCAGAGATTCCCAGGATGCAGTGCTTCCCTGCTTTTTCTGGTCCCAGAGTTCAGTGCGGTTCTGTGTTCTCCATTCTGTATGCAAATTGAGATGTCTCCCTGTCCCATCTTTCATGCAGATGAGGCTAGGGGAATTGTCTCTGCTCTCCATTCTGTATGCTAATGGAGATGTCTTAATCTTGTCACCCTTGTCAGGAGGGGTCTAGGTGAGTCTCCCAACACCCTTCACTGCTCTCTGCAAGTTTTTTTCCTCTGATAGGTTTTGGTTTAAGCAGAGGCTGGGGGAAGGGGGGTGTCTTTCATGAGTCAGGCTGGATACTGCACCCTGGTTCCCCAAGAACACAGAGCTGACTGGTATCAATGTAGAAAATCAGGAAATACTCAGTTGGTATGTTATGACTTTCTTTTACCCAGGCAATATTTTCACTTATCACAAGTGGTTTTACTTTTGACATAAAGCCATACATTTCTGTGCAGCAGTGCACAGATGTAGAAAATGTCAGAAACATTTAACTGATTTTGATGTGAGTGTAATGCAACACACTGCTTAAAACTTTTGAGCTAACGGGCAAACTTCTTAGTTCAGGCAATAGAAGCTCATGGTTTAGATCTTGAGGTCTCGGATTCAAACCTGAGAAGCCAGAGCCCTGCCACCTGGGGCTGACAGTCGGAGCCAAAGAACTAACGGAGATCTGTTAGTCACAGAATCTGTGACTCCGTGACCAATCATATGCTTAGTGATGTCCCAGCCTTGGCTTAGTCCCTGTCTACAAAATTCAAAGACAATATAGTTGAGGGATGATTATGAAAGAGGATTACATGAGCATTCAGGGAAAAGTTTAAAAAAAGAGAGCTAACATTCTCATCAAGATGTAATAGGAGGACAACTAGCACAGGATGCACTGAATCTTTCTTAGTTATGTTTTCCTAGAATTTATCTCTCCAGAATTGTAGAAACTTATATATTTTAAAAAAAGAAAAGTGGTCCATGAGCTTGCAGTCTGTGGTCAGATCCCTGTAGTGGATGCAAGTACAACATCTAGGTCCTGTGAGGGGCCGCTTCAGATTCATATAATTGAAAACAATTTACATTGAATATTTTAAAAAGCAGTCATAAAAAGTGAGGTTTTCCAGCTACTAATATTTTATGCAAATTATTTGAAAATATGTGAATTGGCTCGTTGCATTTTTATGGTTGCTCATTTATGTAGGACATTAACCTTAATCTGAAGTTTAATGCACTCTCCTTCGAACAGTGATATGGGGAGGACATGAAACTACAAAAAACTTGGCAGCTGGGTGGAGGCTAAAGCGTGTCTGGGGAGTAGATGGTTGGGTGAGGGATATCAGGAGAGGGGAAATGAAGCAGCTAGGTTTGTGGAGGTTTCTGGATGGAAGATAGCCCCCATCATCCTAATAGTCCCCTCCATCCACTCAGCCTAAGGGAAGTCAGGCAATAACTAAGAGAAATTGGATTTGTGAGGGTATGTAGGTGAAAGATAGGGGTAGTTATGAGCTATTGGGGACAGGGGCTGGAGAAAGCTGAGGGAAGCTGGATTTACAAGGGTGTTCAGGGAGGTAGCTATGGGGAGAAACTGGGTTTGTGAGCTGTCTGGAAGGGTTCATTGACTAATGGGGTTGTCTGGGCAAGATGGTGACTGACGGCTGGGTAGAAACTGGGACCCATTGTTGTAAGGTCTGAGAGAGGATTGAGCTGGCTGGTCATTGGGGTGGGGGCAGCCTAGAACTAATACTACTCCTGCTTCTGCTTAACTAATACTACTACTGCTTCTGCTTGCCTGTTTCTTCTAGTTTGTTCCTTCCCTGCTCAGGTCTAGGAGGGAGATTTAGACAAAGACTGCTTAAATGCATGCTGTACAGAGGCCTCTGCCAGTTGGTAGCAGCAGCCGAAAACCATTCCTGTGGCCCAGCTGATTCTGACACATTCATTCTGGGCGGTGGGAATGTGTGATGATTAGTAGATCAGTAAAAGTCCAAATCCAATATAATTTACCATACCTTTGCTACAGTATCACTATAAACATAGTCAGAATGTTTGCGTGAGCTTTTACTGGGAAGATAGCACTAAATGCTATAGAGAAAATAGATATGGTTAGAGCACTGATCTTGGAGCTAGAAACTCCTGAATTCTAATCCTAGCTCAGTGATTTTATGCAAATGTGATTTTGTTTCCTCTATTAAACGGGGATAACACTTATCTAGTTTGTGAGGATAGTGTGTGTAGCATGCTTTGAAGATTAAAAGATCTATGTAAATACATGGAATATTTTTCATGTGATTGTTTACATAAGCCCTGCCCTGTACTTCTGTCTACCAATCTACCATACATGTTCAGTGCCCAGTGTATTTCACAATGTACAGAACTTGCTGCAGAATGCACTCCTTGCCATGGAATTATGCTTCAGAACCAAAATGTCATTTAAAAAAAAGTTTCTAGCTTGCAGGAGAAAGGGTTCAAATAAACCCTTAAAATCACGAATAGAATCAATGCATTGTTATCTTGCCAAGTCTGCTGCCAGTCTGACACAATAGCTATGAGAGGTGTGAGCTGATTTGTTCAGCTCTTGAAACTTACAGATGACTATTTCAATGTCAGCTTTGTCCCAAAGCTGATAATTTTATATCCAGCTAATGTTTATCCAACAATCCCAAAGCACATTTTGAGCTTCCCCAGCTGCAAAAAGTCCTCAGCTGCCAAAACCTCTTGTTGTCTTACCACTATTCCAATTAGTTAGGAGTTTATTAATTTAAAAATCTTTGGAGTAAAAACTTCAAATGTGGAGAAAGCATAAAAGAAATTGAATAATGTCAAAATAAACACAGCGTTTATTATTGTTGATTTTCATATTTAATTAACCAAAAATCTCCATTGCTTAACTTGAATAAGGCTGCCACAGAATTTCTACCCTTCTGCACCAGAGAATGCAAGACTCTTGCTGCTGAATTTAAGTCTAACTTGCTATTGAGCAAAGGTTCTCAAACTGTTGTCCGCGAGCTCCATTCAGGTAGTCCGCGGATAGTTCCCTCTAAGGTGCATGCTTGGGCAGCTGCACACAAGAGAATGAAGGGCCACCCACCTAATTAGTGAAGCAGTGTAGGCATGGCTCCACTAATTAGCTGCCTGGACCCTGGAGAAGATGCAAATGTAAGGTGAGGTGATGGCCTTGGGAGGAATAGGGGGTGGGTGAGAAGTGGGGGTGGGGGGAATTTGGGATGCACAAGGTTGCGGTGGCAGAGAAAGAGGAGACTTGCCCTAGCTCTAGGGCTGCGGCTGCCAGGGAGAGATGGCCCTCCTTCCCAGCCCCATGTTGGGCAGGGGAGACGCCCCTCCTTCCCAGCCCCAGAACGGAAACTGCTGCAGTGGGAGAGAGGAGAGACACCTCTTCTCCACCCCAGCTCCGCAGCTGTCGCAGCGGGGGAGGGTGAGCACATCCATCACATTAGAAAGGTAAGACTACTGATATTAAAATGAGTTGTGTGCTTTTTATTTGTAGAACAAAAACATTTTTTTAGATAGCGCCTTTATCCAAAGCACTTTACAATAGTTAGCTAATGGTACAAACAACATTTGGAAAGATTATTAAGTGGTCCGCTGAGATCCTCAGCAATTTTCAAGTGGTCCGTGGAAAAAAAAGTTTGAGAACCAGTGCTATAGAGTACACAAAGCCTTGAACACCTTTCTAAGATGTCCATTATTACTACCATCATTATTATTTATTCAGTTATAAGGCACCAGTGTATTAGGCACTGTACAAACAGGTAAGAAAGCAAGGTCCCAGAAGTGTTTAATTGGTAAAATAGTCCATTCTTCAAATGTCATTAAGAATAAAAAGCTGTAGATTAAACAATTTAGTTGTTTAAGCCCCTAACAATATTTTCCTGGCATTATTCTTTTATGACTTAGTTGAATTCTAGGATGCCTACAATGTAATCTATTTTATCTGAGGAATTTTGGAGACTTAAATAATTGCTTAACAAATGAATTTATTTAAGTCAATAAACTGAACAAAGCACAACAGGGTGGCTTTTTAAGTGTGGCTGTATTTGATTGAGTTTAATTCTAATGATAGTTTGAGAGCTACAGCTGCTGCATATTTGTATAATAATTAATAGAGATGAGTAGCTAATTAATGAAAATATAAATCACAGGTGGAATGCCCCGTATTAGCAGAAAAATCTGCTTGCTGTATTTTGATTCTCTTCCTCCCTCCACACTCCTCCCCTCCGACCCCCCCCCCCAGTGTAATAGAATCCCAAAACATTCTGGCTAATCGGATACACAGAATTTTATTTTATCTGGAAAATGGACTTGTGCACATTCTTCCTAGATTATAGGGTGCATTTTGGTGGGGAAATGTATTGTGGGGTGTGTCTTCACTTCAAAGAAAAACCCATGGTGCAGATTCTCAGAGCCTGGGTCAATTGGGCTTGTGGGGCTTTGTTGGGGGGCTAAAAATAGCAGTGTAGATGTTTCTGCTTGGGCCAGTGCCTGGGCTCTGAAAGTTGGGGAGGGTCTCAGGCTCCATCTCAGGTGGAAACATCTACGCTGCTAGTTTTAGCCCTGCAGCACAAGCCCTAGTCAATTGACCTGGGCTCTGAGACTCGGTGCAGGGAATTTATTTATTTATTTATTTATTTATTTATTTGCAGTGTAGACAAGAATCTCTTTTTGTTAATGTTTGTATAGTGCCTAATGCTGTCTGGCTGGGGTCTCTACATACTACCGCAATACAAATAATAAGGTGTTTCTTTTCACTTTTGAAAAGTAGCCTCTGGGCCAATTTGCAAGTAGACAATGAAAATAAACGAGAATCTTATGTAGAGGAGTTATAAGCTACCTCTCAATATGATACTGGTGCAACCATTACTGGAATTCTGTGCCCAGTTCTGGTGTACATAATTCAAGAAGGATGCTGATAATTTGGAGAGTATTCAGAGAACAAGAATGATTAAAGGATTGGAAAACATGTCATAGTGGTACACTAAACAGATTAAGCACCTTTAGCCTAACAAAGGAGAAGGTTTAAGAGTGACTTAATCATAGTCTATAAATACTATTTGGAGAACAGAAATTTCATAAGAGGGTTCTTCAGTCTAGTAAACCAAGATATAACAAGATCCAATGGCTGGAAGTTGAAGTGAGAGAAATTCAGAAAAGAAATAAAGTGCAAGGTTGTTTTTGTTTTTTAATAGTGAGGTCAATTACCTATTGGAACAATTTAGCAAGGGTTATGTGGGATTAATCATCACTGGAAATTTTTAAATCAAGATTGGGTATTTATTGAAGAGTTATTTGAATGTTAACATGCTGCTGTCACTCATTTTGTGAATCTTTTCAAAGACAGTCAAACTGATCTATTGGGGGAAATATTAGACTGTAGTGAGCATGTCATTAAAATATATTGAAACTGTTTCTAACAGTTGATGTTTTAAGATGTTTTAAAAATTAACTTGGCAAAAAACAAACTAGCAAACAAAAACAAAACAGCCTTGAAATCAGATCCCGGTTCCCAAACAGAAAAGTGATTATAGACGTATTCTAAATACCTGAAACCTTCTGGGCTTATACCTGGCAGCTCAAATGGGTGCTCAAGCCAAACTATTACATATATATTATAAGGCAATAGGTTTCAAATTAATGATTGTTTTAAAATGGTCTTGGCCCTTTGGAGTTCGTTGTGTTGTAGCAGGTAAGGGGGGCTTTATAATTGACTGACTAGTACACCATTTGAGGGATTGATGTAGATCATTGTTTACATCCCACCCAAATAAGACTTGCAATTTCATCATGTCTTTCAGTGCAAAGATTGTATCTTCACCCTTTCCTTGTAGACTTATTGTAATAGAAATGAGGAAAACTCTTTCTTGTAGTTATCCTGAGATAAACATATTCCTGGTGAATTAACAGCAGTTGCTTGGACCTTGTTAAATCCCAAGGAATCAATTATTTTATCACAACCATAAATTATGTTGCTCCTCTGTTTAATCTCTGGAGAATTTTTTAAATTAAAACTTTGCTACATTGTTTTCAGCTCCTGCCTCATGTCATTTTGTTAGTTTCATTTACAAAGCACAGCAATACTATTAATGTCAGAGCACTCCATTATTTTGGTTGCGAGAGTGTAAAGTAATTTACAATCAGAGTAAGAGCACAACACCAAACCCTAGCTGGGACAAGAAAAGAAAATTGTTTAATGTTTTCAATTAAATGTTACAGTCAATATAAGCACCTGAATTTTAAGTTAATGCATAAGGAATTGTCTGTTTAATGACCTGACACATCAAGACTTATGGCTATTGCCTATAATAGATGCATACTGGTTAGATGCTTATTACACCTTAAAGGTTTTCACCATCAATTGGTACACCATAATGATTCTATTAATTTTCATTTTTTGTGTCACCTGTATTCATGCTAAGTATGTATTTACTTTCGGTGCAAACATACTTACATGTATGTTACATACAGTAACTACAGAAAGGAGAAAGCAAGGGTATTACAAATGGTAAATTGATTATTAAATCAATATTTTGAATTGTGTATCCTTGGGAGGCAAATGCACCTCTTTAGGATTGGAGGGGGGGGAGAATAAACAATTGCTCAGGTACTTGCCATTTTTTTTAAGGTAGAAATAGAATTAGGTGCTTGACCTTTAGTAATGCTTGCACTGAGTTTAATAGATATCGGAATCTGGAGCTGGGGAAAGAATTTCTCATCAGGGCACACATTATCAGGTACCAGATGTTTTTATCTTCCTCTGCAGAATTCAGCAGAGATAATTTGTTTGCATCAGGAGGGCATATCTCATAGCAGCACTTTTCTGCATTAACAAGGATTTACAGGCATTGGAGCTCATTTCAAGTTTCTTTTATTAAACATTTTGAACACACCAATGCATTGCAGCAGTTATTTCCCTGTTAAGTAGCCTTTATTCCTCAGGATTGTTTTAATTCTTGAAATAGGCAGTGTTTCTGTCAGGGTGGAAAGATATTGCATAATTACTGATGTCTAACTGTAATTTCTCTCAGATGTAAGTTTCCTGCACTCTCATTATAGGTGACAGACTTGCATAATCACTCTATAGTAATCAATAATAACATATATGTGTTTCTGTATTCTGATTGCTAGTAGCTGTTAGCCAATCAGATACCAGGAATTTACATAATTGCCCTATTAGAATCCCTCTGTTTTAGTGCTTGTCCTCAGAATTTATTTTATATAAATGCCTCTGTCAGAATTTAATCAGGCCGGAGACAGTGTTCTGATCAATTACCTTCAACTTTTCAGAGTAGCAACTGTGGGGTGTGTGTGTGTGTGTGTGTGTGTGTTTAAGCATATAAAACATTTAAATATTTAATGAATGCTTGAACATTCAAGATTTCATTTTTTGGTGTCACCTCAAAATCCTTTTTGTATTTTCTCAGTTATGTAAAAACTGGGTATAAATTAATTGAACTCAACTTCCATAAAAATTTAAGGCAGATCCACAAAGGCATCTAAAGCCCAGACTTCAGTGCATAAGTCCAGTTGTACACACCACTGTGATCCATAAAAGTCCTGTTGGCTGTAGGCTAACTCTGTAGGTGCCTAAATTTTCAGTGTAAAAGTTCCCAAAGCACCTACATTTCTTCTTTTGGCTGTGCACAGTGCTGCCTCCTCTAGGCATTCAGATGCCTATCCAGGGCCGGCTCCAGGCACCAGCATACCAAGCTTGTGCTTGGGGTGACATCTGGAGGGGGGCGGCGCAGGGCTCCGGCCCCGGGGGAGAGCGGGGCCACGGCCAGGCTCGCCGCCCTCCCCCCTGGCGCCCTCCCCCCGGCCGCCGGGGGGAGAGCAGCGAGCCCTGGATGGGGCTCGCCGCCCTCTCGCCGCCCTGTCCCCTGCGCTCTGGCCGCCGGGGGGAGAGCGGAGTCCCCGCCGGGGCTCACCGCCCTCCTCCCAGGGCTCCGGCCACCAGGGGAAGAGCGGAGTCCCCGCCGGGGCTCACCGCCCTCCTCCCAGGGCTCCGGCCACCAGGGGGAGAGCGGAGCCCCCGCCGGGGCTCGCCGCCCTTCCCCCCCCCCCCAGCCGGGGGGGCGGCCAGCGGCTTTTTTGCCTGGGGTGGCAGAAAAGCCAGAGCCGGCCCTGTGCCTATCTGCCACCTAAGCTCTGGTGCAATCCACGAACTGGATGAAGATGGTGGAGGAGCACCTATCTCACTTGTGGCCTGATCTAATAGGCATGCTCAAAGGTCACCTGCCAAATTAGGTCCCATTCAAAATGTGGGTCACCATTAGCACCAAACACATTTTGAATGGGACCCAATTCAGGCCACACAGATAAAATACCTCCTCTCCCTCCCGGCAGAGAGAATTTGATCAGGGGATACCCACTTCTCAGGAGAGTTCTTTAGCCACTGAACTATGGGATAGTCTGACGTTCAGATCCCTCAGTCTCTATGGGTGTGTGTTTTTTTGAGGTGTAGGCATAACCTTTGTGGATCCAGAGCTGTGAACGCTATCTGTGTACCTGCTGCTGAAGCCAAAGATCAACAAAGAAGATAGAGTTGAATCAGCATTCCCTGGGATGAACATGAAATAATGGATTCCTTTTATGCTACCAACTTTACTGAGGATTTAAACTGTGGCTTGGAAAAAAAAACTAACTTACCTGGCAGTGTTGCAGCAGTAGATTTTAAACTCTATCATTCAGAAACTTCAGGTCCCAACAAGAGATATATTGTAGTATTTGTCATAAGGACTCCCATATATTCCTTTGTGAAGAGAATTGGAACTCGATATCTCCACTGGAAAGAATGACCATACTTTTGGTTTTTAAATCCCCCTTAGATATCTAAATATTTTAAATTTCACTTTTTCTAGTTCTGTGTGGTGGTCTTCCAGAAAGGATTAGATTTAAAAAAATCGATGTCACTTCAGTCCTTGTTTCGTAACAATAATACTCATGCTGCCCGTTCCATGTGCTTTAAAGTGCCTGTATGTGCCTGGTATGCCCTGCTACAGGTTGGCTGTAATGTAAGCTTTTACAGATGTACTGGAGGTGTGCTGCCAGGAGCCAGGGGATTGGAGATTAATTCCCTGCTGTTAATGGTGTTGCCCTCTGTCTGCATACTGCTAAGTCATCCATGCCAAAGATGAATTATCACTTGGGCTCCTGAATTTAGGAAGAACAATTTTTTGCTTTTTGGAAACATTGTCAATAAGTTTTTTCCAAAGGAAGACAGCACTGGGATGCCCTAAAAATTCTTAAATCTATTCCTACATTTCAAATGGCGTGTTACATCTATCTTTGGCTATGGTTACTTGATACTGTTAATAGGAAACCAGATTTCCCCATTCCTTCTGTACACCTGCAACCCTGATAAAACAAGGGGCCCTGTCCCAAAAAATTCCCCCCTTTGCTTGTGAGCAGCATATCCTAATATCTGTACTTGATTGTAAAGCTTACTGGGAAATTTCTAACTGCACTGTTCAATATTAGATGCGTAGATGGAATTGCCAGTGGCTTTAATAGTATTTACAGTTATGTGGAACATGGAACTCTATACATAAGTTCACTAGGCAAATATGCATGGATGCAAAAAAATGTGCCTATCACCTTTCATCCAATGATCAAGGCACTATATAGATCTTAGCTATCAGAATATCCTTGAGAGGCAGGTAGAAATAATCTATTTTTACAGCTAGAGAAACTGAAATCAGAAGAAATTATTTAAAAAGTGGTATTCTTTGTATTACAGTAACAATTTATTTTCCCTTTATTTAGTAATCCACTCCAAATCAGATCAGCAATTGTGCTCAAGTATTTTACTAGAGAGATCTTTTATATCCTTCAGTAAAAATGATGCTAAAATTGTTGGGCCATAATCTGTTGTCAATTATACAATGCAGACCTATTGCGCAAGTGTAACGGTGAGCAGAATTTGGACACTTTTTCCATTATCCCTACAGCTTTTGTTTGTCAGTAGAATGCTTTTATTGTTACAAATGTATCAATATGTGCCCTGCAGAAAGGAAAGATTATACCCAAGACAGATGAGGCTAATAATAGCCAATAATGGATAATGAGCTTGAACAATAGGGAATACTAACCCTTAAATGTTGTTGAAGTCTCATGCGCTAATATATGCATATAAGACTCAAAGATTTAGAATAGCAAGCAAGTGACTTCCATTTGGAACTGAGAAATCAAGATTTGCTTATAAGTGAAATGTGAGCAACAATTAATAATTCTTAACAGTGAACAAATACAGAACATAGCGCAAGATACAAGCAAGCTGACATTCTGAATTTGTTAGACAATTCTTTTCAGACACAAATATCTGGTAGTGATCACAGTTAGAGGTTTGGTAAGCAAGGATAGAGTCTGGAACTTTCAGATTCAAAAGCATAAGCTCATTTTCTCCCGAGAGAAAGCATCAGCTCCCTTAGCTTTGAGCAAGTAGCAGACTTTTATCTTCTAGATCAGATGGTCCTTATGGTGAGACATGAACACACACAATGACCAGTGTGTTAAACATGCACTGTTTGTAACTTAAATAACTATTTTTTTTACCATGGTGCAATATATTCTGGTGAGAATTTGTCTATTGGTAAAACTGGACACCACAAACTCAGATTTCATGAAGAAATTGTGAATATGTTGCCCACAAGCCTTTTGCCTCTGACACAATTGTGACATCTTTAGTTTTTAGCTGACTTTCATGTGTGAATGTTTTCCTAGTGTCCAACAATATAATTTTTAGTGGTGCTTATAGATATGTACTGGCACTTCAACAATGCTACTTGAAATATTCAGTATATGATTGTTGTCTTTATTAATTACATTTATGGTGTGCAGACAAGTTTTCAAAACCTAAACTTCTGCTCTTCCAAGAGAGTTACTGTAATATATAACTGAGTGGATCGTGAAAATTTTCCCGATTTTATTAGTACTGTCACTGCTTCTAGAATACAAGTGATTGGGGGGGGAACCCTTTTTATTTATTTTTCATCACTTTGTCACAAAGCAGCACCTAAAAATTATGAAAGGTTGACTAAAGAGAGAAAAGACATAGCTCAACACTGCTACAGAAATGAATAGATTGAATATCTACATTGCTGCAGTCAGCTATGATGTTTGTTTCTGCTGGATGTTTGAAGTAAGTTGATAGAAACAATCAGATCCTTAAGAAGCTTAGAGCCACAAATAGACTGAAATGAGAATGGGAAAATAAATACAAAAATCTGAATGGAAAAGCGCATTTGAGATTTAAATGATTGTTGCAGCAAGCGATTTGGACAGCAATAATTAATTTAAAAGAATGCATTCAAAATACTGGACCTCTAGAATACTCCTCTGTTAGTAGTGAGGTGTTCTTTATTAACTACTGAACTTTAAAAACAATTTAAAGAATGAACTCTGCACATTCTTGTAATTACAATTTGGCTGATTCTATATTAATTTTGCATAATTTTATGGTGGTTCTGACAGAAAATGCAGTATTTATTATTGCCTCACAGAATGATTCTGAAAGCTTGCCAAACCTCCAGTGAGTCAAACACAAAGGAGATGCACGGCAGCTTCAAAAGCCAACATTTTTTTGCAACAGGATTGAGGCTTTGTCAAAGGTGTTCCTCCTTCTCTGAAACAATTTTTTTTCTAAACAACACATGTTTTTTTGGTTCTGTCCTGATGGCAGTAAAATAAGACACAACCCAACAATATGTACTTTTTTTCCCTTAAAAGCAATCTGAAAAGCATCCTGCAGGGCTTCTTTGAAATGTACGTTGAAAGAAGCCTGCATTTTCTTAAATATTAAAAATTCTATTAACTAGATAAGTAACAATGTTGTGTGAGTGCAGAGTAAATATTTCAGATGTCTACTGTAGAACTGAAACGTCCTAAAGGGCAGAACTCGCAAGGATACCAGGATTGTGGAACCATTCTTCAGATCTGCCAAATCCAGCTGGATATTCCACACCACCATGTCTGACAATGCTCTGTAGGTGATAGACAGATCCACAATACCCTGAGGCTTAAGAGAAGGTGCACTGAGGTGGAAGCACATGAGTTCTGGTTTTATCTCTGCTGACTGGTGTTTATATTTCTGTGCAATTGAAACCCTATGTTACTGAGCAAGGCATCATGTCCTACTCCACAAGGTAGTCAAATATGATTCCTCTATTTTACAAGTTTCTTAACTGAAAAGTTGTATGAAGTCACTTCTAGCAGCTCTGAGACTAGACCCCAGGTCTGTAGTATAGCAGACTCTTCTTATTGCACTCATCCACTTTGCCTCTCTCAATGTATATACCACATCTATGGACTTGGATATCATGTGTCTAGCCACTTAAGACTTCTCTCTTGGATTCAAGAATAGATCCCAGAATTCCTGATCTGTGACATTCTACTATTGTTTAGCAAATTGTTGTGTAACCCACTGCAGGATTAAATGTCAAGTCCCCTTCTTCTAGCTGCTTCATATAGAGAATGGTACTCTTTCAGTTAAAATGGTAAAGATCTAAGCTGGGGACCTGAAGTCCCAGGGTTCAAATTCTGCAGATGACCTATGCAGATAGGCCTTATGGCTGCATGTGCTGGAATTCCCCTCCCCCCAGTTTTCTCATTTTTTAATAAATGGTTTAATTCACAACTTTTAAAACCATTACAATCTATCAATTATGGCACAATGTACTATCGACTTAAAACATAGGTGTTCCACACTGAATCAGTTTGTCACACACTTTGCTTGTGTACACACTAGCAGACTGACAGTTCAGAGGTATGGTAAAGTGAGAATAACAATCATTGAGGATAATTGCCCGTGGGCTTATAGTACAGTATGATTTGGATTCCTCCACCTTAGTTCCCCCTCACCCCATGCATATGCATTATGATACAGACTTTAATTACATGATCACATGCTATTTTTTCACAGAAATTCTGTCTGTCAGTGAAAGGATAGTTACTAAATATTTCTTTTTATCTTCCTAATTCAGTGTGGCCCCAAGCCTTATTTAATGTGCAGTATCCAAACCTGCACTGAATACAAAACCATTTTCCTCATGGGCATTTTTATGGTGCTCTTGCCAGAATACCTGAGTGTTTCACACACATTGAGTTTATCTCCACAGTTCCCATGTGTGAATGGGTGTTGGTATTGCCATTTTACACAAGGAGAACCGAAGCACAGAAATATTAAGGCAATAGCTGTCAAGTGTCTCTGAATTGTCAGTGCCAAACTGAAACACCAAGAGCCTGTTTTTTCCCCAGAGTATTTAGCATTTTGATAACATTTTATATTTAAAGCTCAGATTCTTTGTTAAAAGCTCAGATGCTCAGTCTTTCTGGAAATCTGGTCCTAGGGGTCTCATGCTGGGCACACACAAAATAAGGAACACACACAGTTAGTTCCCAATTGTGAAAATTTTGGCTTAAGTGGATAAGCGCAGCAGCATCACATAGGAACTCTGTGGCAGAGGTGTAGATAGAATGCCATACAGGAGGATGAAATTTTATTTTCTTAACCATGAGACCTTCCTTTCTCTTTCTGCAATCCCCTGCCTCATTCATTACACACCTTCCAACTTCTGCAACAAATGAGGCGGGATCCTACAGACAACAGTCTCCTTCACTCCAAAACCATGATTCATTCCCAAGAGCAAATCTATCTGGTGCACTGAATGAGGTAGGAGTACTATGTAAAAAATAGTATGTTATCATGAGCTTAAAAATTATATTATAATGCATACAAATAGGGGAACCAGGGGTGGATTTAGCTTGCACAGGCAACCTTAATACTGGCATTTCCTAACTTTTGAATGCTTGGTTTTGCAATCTTAATGTGGTTTTAGTAGTGTGTGTTTTTTTAATTTAATTTCCTAACTTTTTAAAAATAGCAAACTGGAAAAGCAGAAATTCTATCATGTGGAACCACAAATCAGACATTTAGATCCACCACAGAGACCTCTGCCACATGAGAATAATTGGTAGCACTAATAGGCTGTTATCCTCCATATGGACTTATCACGAGAGGGAGATGTGACATTAGTAGGTTTCACAGTTATTACTGATAGAAGAGGAATGTGGAGTTTACAGACTCAGGAGTTAAATTCCAGGTTCTAGAGGGGAGCATGCTCTAGTGGTCATAGACCCTTCTTTCTCTGTGCTGTCAGCCTGTCTGTCCCCCTCTGTTCTTATCTGTTCCACCCTGCCTCCAGTTCTTCTCCTACCCCCTTTTACCTCCCCACCCCATTGCTCTAGTACCCCTCCCCCCCACTCCTATCCACCCTGACCTTTTCCCACCCAAACAAGCTCCAATGAGAGACAGAATTGTTTGTGTGAGAATATTTTGTGGAGAATAACAAAGATCAAAGACCACATTTCACAGAGCCCATAGCGCACATCTTTTTTCATCTGAAATCGCTGGGTACTGTCTGACAATACAATAAAGGAATATAAGTTAAGACCAAATTTACCTGAAAGTATAAAATATCAGCAGGCAATACACAATTGTTTTATTCTTCCGCTAATTTGTGATTTGCAGGTTATCAGAAACATGGCAAAGTCCATGTAGTTAAGCATAACTTTTTTGTTAAACTTGTTAATTTTAAAACAAGATGACTTTAAATTATTCTTAAAACTAATCTTTCTTCAAGAAGTTTTAACATACACAAGAGCTTTCCTTTAACCCTGGCTTTTTTTCATTCTCTATTCTTGCAAGAGCTCAATGTATTGTTTTTTTCCCCCTTAGTTCTGTAAAGGGAAGAAGAATAACGAGAGAGGATTGATGTCTTCCCCAAAACCGAATGTTATCCCTTAATTAACTCATACCACATTCTCCCCCCCCCCCCAGAAAATATTTTCTGTAATGATGAATCTCAGTTAATTTGAATCCAAAGGTCAAATCTCAATTATTGCTAGGAGATGCTATATTTTCATAGTGCTGCTACTGAGTGAAGTCTGTGTTGATAAACTCTAATTTCCTATGCATTTGCTTTTTGCTTTATAAAAGCAACTTCATGCTGGAGATGGGCTGAATGTAAAGTTTGGATCTGGGATTTGCTCCCCATAGAAAAACTGCCCCTAAATGTGATGTGATCTCCCCTCCCCCCATAACTGTATTTACTTTTCATTATATATTTTGCTGGGCTGGAGAGGGGACAATATGCAGGTGTGTCATCCTGGCCATCCCTCTCCTACCCTATCTCCAGAGGGACTGGGGAGATATAAATCAGTAGATTCATGTTGTCCCCAAATTACTATCACTATTGGTCCCTTCCAGTGCCTCCCACAAAACTGATTTAAACCTGAAAAAAAAATGGATGCACGTTGCTTAGGTGCCTACATTTGTGAATGCAGATTAGGTATATATTGTATACCCAAGTCCGCATTTCTCATAGTCAACTGCCTGTTTGTATGCTTAAATGTAGGTTTTGAGAATGCAGAACTTGTATGTGCTGATATAAATATCAGTGTAGCTCAAAGTTACATAACATACTTTCTAAATTCTCAGTCTTTTTTGTAGTTTTGAATAACAGGAAAAAAAGCAGTGTATCGCTTTGTACAAACTAGGATAGGATAAACCAGTTTGGCTGTGGACTTGCTTATACTTTTAGCTGTTTCTGAATTATTACTAGAGCTTGTTGGAAATTTTCCAACAAAACATTTTTCTGTCAGAAGATGCCAATTAACTTAAAGCTAAACATTTAATCAAAAATCTATTTTGAGTAATTTTTGTTTTAAAAAAACAGAATAGAGTATTCTGATAAAGTCAAAATGGAACATTTCAACTCTTTTGGAACAAAATGTTTTGATTTTCTGTTTTGAAAAATGTTATAAAATGAAAAATCAAAATTGGAATGAAATATTTCAATTTCCTCATAAATTAAAATTTTTGTTTCATCAGAAATTTCAAATTTGTTTGGCTTTTGTTCCGTTGTGGAATGAAAAAAGTTTTGAAATAGTAAAATTTCCTGCGAAATGAAAGTTCTAGTTCTTGCCCAACTCTAATAATTACCTTGTAATATTCAAGGTAAAATATATTCAAGGAAAAATTCTCCACTTCTTTTTACAGGCTGACAATATACATAAGTACTGACACAAATTCTTAAGCAATGGAACTCTGAATAGCAAATATGTAAACAGTGTAAGAAAGACTTTTCCCACGCTGTCTCCCGTAAATTGCGCTGTGCTAGACATGAATGAATTACTGTCAAATAACCTGATCGGTGCTAAAACAATGATGGAGCACAGAGTTCAACAGCCAGATTTGTGTGTGTATGTTTGGGGAGGGAGGGGTGTTGGCATCTACTAGTAAATATGCCAGTGTGAATGTAATGAGCCATATGCTGTGCTGTGATTTAAGCTATGCAGTTCAACTGAAAAAATGAAGTCATTTAATAGCTAATATGTATCACACTGACTATTTAGGCGAAATATCCTTTTTTAAATTCAAATTACACATAAAGGATTCATTTATAAAACATCATCACTACATAATTTATGTTGGAATAATATACACTGAGTAAGAAATTACTGATGGAACTGTGCTAATTTCTCTCACACTGCCCAGTTTAGCATCCTCTTAACGAGGTTATTTAGAATGTAATCACTAGCCATACTGGTGCATGAAATAACCTTAATTTGGCAATAAAGATAAATATCAGCCTAATTTTGGCCATATATCGTTCTCCGATCTGATGAAGAAGGGCATACTATATACAGGACTGAGATGGTGGATAGTCATATTACCTTAAGAATCAGGGGGTAGCCGTGTTAGTCTGTATCCACACAAACAAAAAGGAGGCGGTGGTACCTTAAAGACTAACAGATTTATTTGGGCATAAGCTTTCGTGGGTTTAAAAAAAAAAACCAAGAAAGCTTATGCCCAAATAAATCTGTTAGTCTTTAAGGTGCCACCAGACTCCTTGTTGTTCATATTATCTTAGGTATCTGGAGGACATGTGATAGATGAAGATGTGTGCATCCCAGGATGCAAGCTGTTTGAAGCAAAGTATTCTGAAAGACAATCTACAGGTGTGCATGAATAATGATACTACCTGACAAGACCTCGTTATCACTTCTGGTTAATTCATGGATCAGTAAGTGTAAGTACATAGACGTTTTTGTCCGAAGTACTGCCTAGATGTCAACATTATCTTTAAGTTTTTCTTTGTTTGCTCCTAAATGTTTCCTGCATGCATGCAGAAATTAGGGGCTTTAATGACTGAGGTCTTCATTTCTGATTCTTTTCAGAGAGAGAGATCAACATGAGGTAAGGAGCTTTCCTGTTCACGGAGAAGAGCACTAAAGCCATGTCTGCACTACTAGTTAGGTGTGTGACTCCCAGCTTGCATAGACACTCTCTCTCTCATTTTAGCTCTGATCTGAGGTAACATGCTAAAAATAGTAGCATAGCTGGGGTAACACTGGCAGCAGCAGCATGGACTAAACGTGCCAAGCGTGTACCCACAGGTTTCAGACTGGTTTGTGCTGACAAGGCTAATCCCATGCCACCACTGCCGATGCTACCCCAGCTACACTATTTTCAGTGTGCTAGCTCAGATGAGAGCCAGCACAAGTAGGTCTGTGCAAGATGGGAATCGCACCCCTAGCTCATAGTGTGGACATAGCCTAAATGTGGGATATTCATTCCCCTTCCCTCCAGGGAGGAGGAGCAGCACCTGTGGGCAAAAGGAGCAGCTGGGCCTGGAATGTAACACCCTCTGCCATCCACTGTGGGAGAAGGGGAGAGCTGAGTGAGACTGCCAGTCGAAGAGGTGCTGATGATTTGTGCTCCTTCTCCTCTACACATGCCTGGGGTTGGTTGGTTTGTTGTACTGAGGAGTTTCATCTCGAAGCATAACTTTTATGCCTTAGGAATATGGGTTTATAATGGCAGTGTTGAAGAAGCCTCAAGTGCAGCACAGCATTCTGTGAGCATAATGGAATTAGTTGTAATAAGCAAACCACACTTTCTTAATGAGGACATACAACATGTTAGACAACTGAATTTCATAAGGATTACTTACATAGACACACACAGAGATGGAATTATGTGAACTAGTAAAGCAGTGTTGGTGCTCACATATGGTATGTTTCAAAATTTCTACGGGGTTCTGCTATCAATGTCATGGCCTTGACAGAGGATTAATAATCTGCTTATTTATAATATTCACATTTGATCTGATTTTTCCTCCAAAGGGAATTTTCTATTTATTATTGCCCAATTACTCAGTGCTGTTGATGTTTACATTATGCCATAACAGCAGGATACTGTATACCACTGCTGTTCTGAAGGAGGATTTTTTAAGCTTTATTTTTATTTATATATAATATAAGCACATAATGAAACAAAACATCTATAAATACATGCGCAAGATGAAAATACCATATAAATAACAAAATTCACTGTTCATTATTTGTAAAACTTGAAAAAACAAAACCAGCAACCAGAAAACCTGAACCTGTAGAGGTCCTGCAGGGCATCAATTATTAAAGTGACTAAATAGACAAATAAGTGAGAACTTAACCCATGACTATTGAGGACTAATACTAAACCTCAAAAGTATGAAATAGTCTCATGTGAATGAGGATATTTGAGATGCTTTATACAGCTACCAAATGACATTGGTTAAAAAGGGTCTAGTAATAAAATAAGAGAGTGGAGGCAGCATCCTATATTAGCAAAATTAATTTTGCATAATTTGGCTCAATTTAATGCAATTGAGTAGTCTCTGCTTCAGTGATATTGAGGCAGACTGGAGAGCAACCTGCAATTGCACCTTCTTCTTAAGCTCTACTGGATTAAAAAAAAAAAATGAAAATTTAGAAATGGGAAACTGTCCATCCCTGACATACCTTCACTTTTAAAATTTACCTTAATCCAATTTTCCTGTGGTTTTTTTTTTTTTTTTTTTTCCTTCCCCACCATAACCTTATTAGCAAATCTGAGTGGCCCTCTGGAACACATTTGTAGTATCTGCTTCAATAATCTTCTCTGAAAATTGATTCAGATTTTCATTTCACTTTGCACTAAATGGTTCTACAATTCTCCCACATCATTCTGTAGCTGTTTGGGTCTACTATTTTCATCATATACTCAATAAACTTCCAAACAGATTGTGCCAAAAGTTTGGTGCTGAGGCCTCTACTTCCTTTTTATAGCCCAATTCTTCCTCTTCCTTGCTTTGGAGTGAGTTTCACGAGCAGCTTCTGCTTCTTCATGCCTGAAAGAAATGACAAAAGATTTACACACCATCAGCCACAAGACTGCTAAACCGAGGAAGTGGGAAGAGAGCAAGAATCAGACTCTTACTTTTCATTATTTGCAGTGTCTTCATGTTCCAAGTGAGTGTCAAGGAAAGTTTCTGACGTTTGTGTTTTGTAAAGAACTTCCCTGTATTGTAGGACCAAGCAGCTTAAAATTAAGCTTTTTTTTTAGCCTATTAACTCATGGAAAATCTCCATTATTGCTGAAGAAAAGAGATTGACTACCAAATGGTTGCTGTATGAAGGGAGACAGTGTGCCTGGACTGCTGGTGTAGTGGATGAGTTCTTTCTCTTGTTTACTATGGCAGAGAAACATGTCTGCTGTGAGGGTCAGCCACTTGATAGTGGAATCTAATTTAGTGAGTGGATGGCTTAACTTGTTGTGCAATTCCCACTGTGAAATGGAGCCTCCTACCCTCAGTGTTCCAAACCTGGGACCTACGTTGAGTCACCCTTATTTAGATCTGTGTTCTCCTTGAATGCTACACTGCCTGAGTAGTGTGATTTGAAAGAGATGCTGGAGAGCCTTAGGTGCCACCATATTTGTAATTTCTTTGAATTATTTAGTACTCCTGATTTCTTCATCTTTACAGTGGATAGAATTTATTTCTATCCAATTTAGCAGTCCCAGTCATAACTTTGAGTTGTCTATTCCATGACTCAAATTTCCTTCATCCCATTGAGAATAAAACATAGCACTTCTTTGAACCTTTAGATTTTTGAGATCTGGCATTATCTTATACCTAGAACCACTCCCTGGCAATTATATGCTTTCTGTGACATGACAACTGGTTCTGAACACAGTATTCCAAATCTGAATACCAGTGATGCTAGTATTACCTCTTCCTTTCATGGAAGTTATCCTTATTTTAGAATTATAGGATAGGGCATTTCATTTTTTCGTAGTAATAGAATGTAATGCATTTTATATGTTAAATTGTACATATGTTTTTATAATGAATGCAACCAGGGACATCTAGTGGCTTAAAGGGAAAAATGTAGCTAATTTTATACATATTCTGAAGATGAAAGGAGTATAGTTTATAAAGCCTTAATAGTCAGAACTACATTTTATTCTTCAAGCACTTATAATCGCAAATATTGGTTCTGTGGATAATCCAAAAGATTATGTTGATACTGACTATAATGGTGTCTTGATCTTTTGAGCTGGAAATGTGGAAGAATTTGAAGACATACCTGAGGAAGAACCTGAAATTATCAAAAGCATCTCTTATCAGGCCCCTGGTTAAATAGCACACGAAGTCTGAACTCAGACCTTCGCTCCCACTGCTAGACATAAGAACATATCACTTGTTATAATGGATCATACAAGTGGTTCATGTAGCCCGGTTTCCTATCTCTGACAGGGGTGAAAAATAGATGCTTCAGAGGATGGCATAAGAGCCCTGTAAGGTGTATGGATAGTTTAAATTTTCCCTTCTAATATACATTACTTTGCATTTATTGACATTGAATTTCATTTGCCATCGTGTTGCCCATTAGCTTAGTCAGTTTAGGTTTCTCTGAAGTTCCTCATAGTCTTCTCTGGTCTTGACTAACCTAAATAATGTCCTCTTCAAATTTTGCTAACTTACTACTCACCCTCATTCTAAATCATTAATGAATACATTAACATGGGACCTAGTACAGAACACTAACGTACCCTGCTGCTAGCCTTTTGCCATGTGAGGAGTGATGTTTTAATTTTACTCTTAGCTTTCTGTCTCCTAACAGAACTTTGCCTCTAACCCCATGACTACTTTGCTTTTCTTGTAGCTTCTTCTGCAGGACCTTGTCAAGGGTCTTTTGGAAGTCTAAATACATTGTCATTTGCTTCTCCTTTATCCACTACTTTTTGACATGTTGGAGGGAGACCAGATTACATGGTCCATGATGCATTTTTCATGGCCGTGAATGTTAGGTCCCTAATCATGATCTTCCAGAGGTTTTGTCATTATATTTAATTATTGATGTTACTAATTTTCCCAATACAAATGTAAGGCTTACAGGTCTATAATTCTACAGATCACCCATAGGGTCTCAGGCTTTCTCTCTGAAGCAGAGAAGCGCCACTAACCCCCCCTTGCTCTAGGCTGGCTCTTTGTAGACTGACTTTTGAGGAGCCAGATGGTCCACTTTCTTAGAGCCCTCTGAACTGAAAGCGGGAATAGAAAACCCTTTAGAATTTAATGATAGCCTGTAATTTTAACAGTTTTCAATACACCACAATTAGCTCTTCATAACTGAGCTCTTTCATAAGATACATTTAATAGTAATAAGTCACCAGGCCCAGATGGATACAAAGAGTTATGTATCAGTTTACTCCAGCATCACTTCTTCTGTCCCCTCATTCTCTGAGAGTACCTTGTTACTAGGAATGTCAAGGTCCAGGGTAGGAATAGCCCCAATATTTTTGTTTGTGAAAGCTAATGCAAGGAAATCATCATTTAGTTTATCAGCAATGTCTTTATCTTCCTGAATTGTTCTCTTCAATTGATGGGGGTTGAGTGGACCCAACAATATATGCACAGGCTTCCTGCTTCTGATGTACTTAAAGAATCTTTTTTTGTTTTTTACACTGTTAGCTATTTGCTCTTTGAACTCATTTTGGTGCTTCTAATTTCTAACTTACATAATGCCTACTGTATCTGCTTGAGCCCTGTATTTCTGAGCTTAATGACTCTTTAAAATCCTTCTGATATTGCCAGACTTTTCATAAGGAAGCTTTGTCATACAAATCCACAGGGACAGTCCATACCTAAGGCTTACTTCTATAATCAAATTGATTTGTGGTATGTCTTATGTGCTTTATTACTTATTGTTTTTGATTATATTGTGGTAGCGGCCAAAATGTGCTTTTCCAACACAAAGCAAAATATCATTGCTGCCCCAGAGAGCATACAGTATAAAAAGATGGTGCCATACAAAAAATTATTCTTTCTGAACAGTTTCTGGGCTACATTTGGCTACACTTTGCCTTCTCCAACCTTTTTTTCCTGTTTCTTCTGTCATCTGCACCCCCTGGGAAAAATCTGTCTTCTGGCTTTACAATTATCTCTGTACATTCGGTTCATTGGAAAAACTCTGCTTTCTTAAAAAAAACCCCAGAACACTTAAAATAGACCTTGGGGTGAAAATAAAAAACACAGTATTCATAGGTTTTTTTTTTTTAAGGCTAGAAGGGACCATTATGATGATCTAGTCTGACCTCCTGCACAACAGTCCATAGAATTTCACCTTTATTCCTGTATCAAATCCTTAACGTTTGGTTCAAATGATGGAGAATCTATTATGTCCATTGGTAAATTATTCTAGTGGTTAATTATCCTAACTTTAAAAACTTTTATCATAGAATCATAGAATATCAGAGTTGGAAGGGACCTCAAGAGGTCATCTAGTCCAACCCCCTGCTCAAAGCAGGACCAATTCCCAGCTAAATCATCCCAGCCAGGGCTTTGTCAAGCCGGGCCTTAAAAACCTCCAAGGAAGGAGACTCCACCACCTCCCTAGGTAATGCATTCCAGTGTTTCACCACCCTCCTAGTGAAATAGTTTTTCCTGATATCCAACCTGGACCTCCCCCACTGCAACTTGAGACCATTGCTCCTTGTTCTGTCATCTGCCACCACTGAGAACAGCCGAGCTCCATCCTCTTTGGAACCCCCCTTCAGGTAGTTGAAGGCTGCTATCAAATCCCCCCTCATTCTTCTCTTCTGGAGACTAAACAATCCCAGTTCTCTCAGCCTCTCCTCATAAGTCATGTGCTCCAGACCCCTAATCATTTTTGTTGCCCTCCGCTGGACTCTTTCCAGTTTTTCCACATCCTTCTTGTAGTGTGGGGCCCAAAACTGGACACAGTATTCCAGATGAGGCCTCACCAATGTCGAATAAAGGGGAACGATCACGTTCCTCGATCTGCTGGCAATGCCCCTACTTATACAGCCCAAAATGCCGTTAGCCTTCTTGGCAACAAGAGCACACTGTTGACTCATATCCAGCTTCTCATCCACTGTAACCCCTAGGTCCTTTTCAGCAGAACTGCTACCTAGCCATTCGGTCCCTAGTCTGTAGCAGTGCATGGGATTCTTCCGTCCTAAGTGCAGGACTCTGCACTTGTCCTTGTTGAACCTCATCAGGTTTTTTTCTGCCCAATCCTCTAATTTGTCTAGGTCCCTCTGTATCCGATCCCTACCCTCTAGTGTATCTACCACGCCTCCTAGTTTAGTGTCATCTGCAAACTTGCTGAGAGTGCAGTCCACACCATCCTCCAGATCATTAATAAAAATATTAAACAAAACCGGCCCCAGGACCGACCCTTGGGGCACTCCACTTGAAACCGGCTGCCAACTAGACATGGAGCCATTGATCACTACCCGTTGAGCCCGACGATCTAGCCAGCTTTCTATCCACCTTACAGTCCATTCATCCAGCCCATACTTCTTTAACTTGGTGGCAAGAATACTGTGGGAGACCGTATCAAAAGCTTTGCTAAAGTCAAGAAATAACACATCCACTGCTTTCCCCTCATCCACAGAGCCAGTTATCTCATCATAGAAGGCAATTAGGTTAGTCAGGCACGACTTCCCCTTCGTGAATCCATGCTGACTGTTCCTGATCACTTTCCTCTCTTCTAAATGTTTCATAATAGATTCCTTGAGGACCTGCTCCATGATTTTTCCAGGGACTGAGGTGAGGCTGACTGGCCTGTAGTTCCCCGGATCCTCCTTCTTCCCTTTTTTAAAGATGGGCACTACATTAGCCTTTTTCCAGTCATCTGGGACCTCCCCCGATCGCCATGAGTTTTCAAAAATAATGGCTAATGGCTCTGCAATCTCACCCGCCAACTCTTTTAGCACCCTCGGATGCAGCGCATCCGGCCCCATGGACTTGTGCACGTCCAGTTTTTCTAAATAGTCCTGAACCACTTCTTTCTCCACAGAGGGTTGGTCACCTTCTCCCCATGCTGTACTGCCCAGTGCAGCAATCTGGGAGCTGACCTTGTGCGTGAAGACAGAGGCAAAAAAATCATTGAGTACATTAGCTTTTTCCACATCCTCTGTCACTAGGTTGCCTCCCTCATTCAGTAAGGGGCCCACACTTTCCTTGATTTTCTTCTTGTTGCTAACATACCTGAAGAAACCCTTCTTGTTACTCTTAACATCTCTTGCTAACTGCAACTCCAAGTGTGATTTGGCCTTCCTGATTTCACTCCTGCACACCTGAGCAATATTTTTATACTCCTCCCTGGTCATTTGTCCAATCTTCCACTTCTTATAAGCCTCTTTTTTGCATTTAAGATCAGCAAGGATTTCACTGTTTAGCCAAGCTGGTCGCCTGCCATATTTACTATTCTTTCTACACATCGGGATGGTTTGTTCCTGCAACCTCAATAAGGATTCTTTAAAATACAGCCAGCTCTCCTGGACCCCTTTGCCCTTCATGTTATTCTCCCAGGGGATCCTGCCCATCTGTTCCCTGAGGGAGTCAAAGTCTGCTTTTCTGAAGTCCAGGGTCCGTATTCTGCTGCTCTCCTTTCTTCCTTGTGTCAGGATCCTGAACTCGACCATCTCATGGTCACTGCCTCCCAGGTTCCCATCCACTTTTGCTTCCCCTACTAGTTCTTCCCTGTTTGTGAGCAGCAGGTCAAGAAAAGCTTTGCCCCTAGTTGGTTCCTCCAGCACTTGCACCAGGAAATTGTCCCCTACACTTTCCAAAAATTTCCTGGATTGCCTGTGCACCGCTGTATTGCTCTCCCAGCAGATATCAGGGTGATTAAAGTCTCCCATGAGAACCAGGGCCTGTGATCTAGCAATTTCTGCTAGTTGCCAGAAGAAAGCCTCGTCCACCTCATCCCCCTGGTCTGGTGGTCTATAGCAGACTCCAACCACAACATCACCCTTGTTGCTCCCACTTCTCAACTTTATCCAGAGACTCTCAGGTTTTTCTGCAGTATCATACCGGAGCTCTGAGCAGTCATACTCCTCTCTTACATACAACGCAACTCCCCCACCTTTTCTGCCCTGCCTGTCCTTCCTGAACAGTTTATATCCATTCATGACAGTACTCCAGTCATGTGAGTTGTCCCACCAAGTCTCTGTTATTCCAATCACATCATAGTTCCCCGACTGTGCCAGGACTTCCAGTTCTCCCTGCTTGTTTCCCAGGCTTCTTGCATTTGTGTATAGGCACTTAAGATATATGCTTTATTCCTAGTCTGAATTTATTTTGCTTTTGCTTCCAGCCATTGGCTCTCATATCTTTGCTAAATTAAAGAGCCCTTCTACTGTCTGATTGTTTCTGCCATGTATCTATATACTGTGATTGATTATCAAGTCACCTCTTGACCTTTGCATTAAAACATGCTGTTGACAGTGGAGTTTAAACCATATTTTTTCCTATTATTAAAGCAATGTAGTGGTATTTAAGATGCTAGTGATACTGTGGAACTAAAAACAGCAAACCCCAAAGCATGGATTTATTTGTAATATTTAATTCCAGCACAGATGGTGCAACAGATGTCTCTTGCCAACAAACTTCTATAATCATAACTCCTCTTTGAAGTTTTGTACATATGTCTATAAATCAGCAAATAGCTTTGTAATTATTTGGAGCAACTTGTATTGGGAGAGACACTGATCTGTACAGTAAAGATGGAATTTGAGGTGGTGGAGAAAGAGGAGCAAATATAATGATATAAAGAGAGGGGTGGCATAGTCAAAGCAATGAGCTAGAAAAATGGCCTTTGCAGCAGTGTTCTGAATATGAACATCCTATCCCTTCTGCAAAGAGATCCAGACCTATAGGATTTCAAAACTTTTTTTTAATGTTATTTTTTAGGCCCAAGGTGTCGCTAGAAGCCCAGTGCCACCATATTAATGACTTAAGATGACGAACATTCATGTTGGCATTAACCCAATTGCTATTTTAAGTTTACATTGCGTTTTTAGAAATCGGATATGAAAAATTGATACAAAGTCAGACATTTTTACCTTATTTTTAAAAAAATAAGGAACTTCCAAGCCAAACAAACTTTAAGAGGTAGTTAAGATTAAAATAAGGTATCTAACTTCTAAGTTGGGGGAGGAAAAACGTGCAGTTTTTAACTGCAAATATTCCAGTGCCAGTTAACATTGCCTAAAAAAACATTAATTCTGTAAACTTAAACTTCTCAGATGCCCTATTCTGGCACTACAGAGTAGGTGTAAATCCCAGTTGAAGTCCATGTGAATTACTCATATCCTTCAGAACTCAGGAATTTATTAGGAAATCAGGGTGTAGAAATGTATAAGCTAACACATATAAGTTGAATAGAGTGACTACATACGCCAACCCTCTCCTACCTATAAAATAGGGAAAAAGCAATAGTGAGCACAGCTGTTGCTGTCTTTTTTTTTTTTTTTTTTTTTTTTTTTCTAAAAGTTGACGTTCCGAGAAAGGCATTATAATACTGGGAAAAACAATTTACTGACACTTAGGCCCTTTTTTCGCTTTTTTTTTCTG